>NW_025860675.1:278855-374598 GCF_002878395.1 Capsicum annuum
GACCAAAACTACTAAGCTAGAAACTACATTCCTAAATCAGTTAGAATCTATTGTTCATTTCTTGGTCCTAATATATTTAATACAACATATCCCCCTTTGGGTCATTCATCCACGAATGAAAACTAATAAGCTAAAATGTTAGACATAGAGCTGCAATTTAAACATTGAATTTATAAGTGTTGAATGCTGACATGATAACTAAGTCAATAATTGAAATATAGACTAAACTGTACTCATGAATTCATGCTATGACATAAGAATAACTAGGTGACCTGAAACAAATAGAATTAATTAAGGAAAAACTATTACCTTATGCTTGAAATAGGTTCTAAAAGAAAATATAGGGGAACTTGGTTATTATGTCTGCCTCTGTTTCCGAAGTATCTCTCTCGACTGACTGATTTTGCGAAAGAACCTTAACTAAAGTGACCTACTTATTTCCCAACTTATGGACATAAAGATCAAGGATCTCAACAGGGGCCTCACACTCTCTAAGGGCATAATTGATGTAGGATCACTAATGTATTTCTTTAACAAGGGAACATGGAAGATCAGATGCATTGATGCTAACTTTGTAGGAAACTCTAAATCATAGGCTACATTACCAAAGTAACCCATAGTCTTATAAAGGCCAACATAGAAATAACAAAGATTTTTCTTGTTAACAAATCTCTTTACCCCTTTCATGAGTGAAACTTTCAAATAAACAAAATCGCCAATAGCAAACTCAAGTTTCCTTCTGCTCACATCTGTATAAGACTTCTGATGACTTTGAGCTATTTAATCCTTTCTCTAATCAGTTGAAATTTCTCCATAGCTTCACATACCAAATCTGTTTTGGCGTAATTTTTGAGTCATGATGGTACCTACGTTATTCCCTAGTAGGCGACCCAAATCGTAGCCTGAAGCTTAAATTAA
Organism: Capsicum annuum; assembly: GCF_002878395.1. Classification (NCBI taxonomy): domain Eukaryota; kingdom Viridiplantae; phylum Streptophyta; class Magnoliopsida; order Solanales; family Solanaceae; genus Capsicum; species Capsicum annuum. The sequence continues at coordinate 279,774 of NW_025860675.1, forward strand.
TGGGCTAATTTTGTCAAAAAATAGCATAAATATTGGAAACATATAAGTAAGATCTTATAAGCAATACAACAAGGAATAATAATAATAATAATACAGAAGATAAATAAGAGAAATATAAATATCCCATGAACTAGTAGTGTCGGTAAAAGAGCCACTAACAAAATAATATATTATTGTAATAGTGAGATATACACTAGTCTTTAATAATGAAAGACTAATCAAAAGTAGAAGAAGGAGAAAAAGCCAACTCCGGCTTCGAGATCTCACCTTGTCTCCAAACTTTAATCAGCATTATCATAGTGCCAACGATGGCAACTAGTACTCTAATCTGTACCAAAAAGGTACAAAAGTGTAGTATGAATGCTAAAGCCACAGGTACTCAGTAGGAATCATCGACCGACTGAGGTAAATAATAATATAAGTATAGTAAAAATGCAAGATAAATAAGATAAGTCAAGACAAGAGGGCTAACCTAGAATAATGTTCCAATACTACAAATATATAACTGAAATGATAAAATTACTGATCCCCATTATCCAGTAAGTGCTGAAAAGTAAATAACCCAAGTGGGTCCCCATCAGTCCAGAGAGTGCAATGAAGGAGAAGTAATAACCAAAAATCATACTAAGTAATCGTATCTCAAAATCATAACAGTGAATCCTTTCCAACCTTAAATATATCATAAATAACATCTCAATACTGGATTAAATTGAAATGCATATCAGTATCTTTTGTCAAACTTGACCCGATACTTATATGATTAATTGTTGGACTTGAAGCAAAACTCATATCATCAATCACCAGACTTGACCCCAAACTAGAACCATCTCCCACATGCCAATCTAGCATAAGTATCATGTATCCAAACCTCTTGAAGTATCCAAATATAAAATTTAAAGGCTATACCATGCCTATAAAATCTATAAGGAGCTAGTGACTATCATGACTTAAGGTGGGCCAGAGGGCCCCACTTCTAATCATCAAATCCATTCTAAAGAAAAATAAAACTTAGACTAGGATAAGGTAGCTAATTTTACTATTAGACATTAATTAAGTGACATTTGGTCATATGATTGCAATTATATCTAAAGCATGAGTAACTAAGTCAGTTATGCCCAATTTACGATTACTTAATAGGCTAAAACATTTAGTTTATACTAATTATGCCTCGAAAACCTAATTTCAAACACATATTCTGAACACTATCATAAATATACCACAATTTAGACTAATTTAAAAGAAAGGTAAACATAGCCTACCTAGATGCCAAAGAAAGCTAGATAAAATATGTTGAATTGGTGATTTTCCCTTCCGATACGAGAATAATAACACTATCCATATTTTATTTGTTTGCTTAAGGTCTAATATCATGTAAAAATTCCATGTAAGGCCTAATTATGGAATCATACTTTTGAAATCGTCAACACGTCCCTCTATGCTTAAGGAATAGTTACCCTTAAGAATGGGTAAATTCTGAACTTAAATGGTACGAAACTCAACCCACCAATAACAAAGGGATTTTGGAAAATAATTGATAAATTCACCAAAAAATTAATGAAAACATAACAAGAATTTGGAGAAGAAATGAGTAATTCAAGATCACAAACACCCCAAAATCGCTGATTAATGTTTCTCCCAAGTTTCCATACTCCCTAAGGTTTTTTAGGCAGATCCTCTAGATGGACATGCCTCCCATGATGAATTCAGAGAAGCTTTCACCACCCTAGCTCATTTTGTGACATCCCAGAATGAATTCCCAGTTGGCGTTTTGGCCAACCTAATGGGCAATATTGTTGCAGCGAAGATTCGAGACTTTAACTGAATAAACCCTCTATCTTTTACCAGGTCAAAGTTAGATGAGAGTCATATGAATTTATTGACCAGGTGCAGAAGGTTTCAAATATTATGAAGGTTAATGCCAGTGAGAGTACCGAGTTAGCTTCTTCTCTCTTAAAGTGAGGGAAGCAAAGGTTTTGGAATTTATAAATATGAACTAGGGCAACATAATAGTACAAGAGTATTCTCTCAAGTTTACTCAATTAGCTAGATACACACGTCATGTAGTAGCAGATAGTAGATCTAAGATAAGTAAGTTTGTGTCTAGCATGTCTAATAGTATAGTCAAGGAGTGTAGGACCGCAATGTTGATTAAGGAGATGGATATATCTAGGCTCATGGTCCATTATCAGTAGATAGAGAAGGCTAAGAATAGGGAGAATGAGAGGGAGAACAAGAGAGCGAGAATAGGTATTTCAACTACACTTATCCTAAGTCAGAGAGCAGGAATCGTTCTTAGTTCTGCCCAAAATTCTCAGTCCAAGCTTCGTCCTCAGCCAGTGCTCCCGTTCAAAAATTCTGAGATGTCAATAGAGTTAGTGCATCTGGCCCTAAACCCCAGGTTAGTGTTAGTAGTACCCAAAAAAATCCTCTCTACTAGAAGTATGGTAGAAACCATTAGTGTGTCTGTGAATCTGGAAAGGACGCATGATTTCGATATGGCAAGCCAGGCCACAGAGTCAGACAGTTTCCTCAGGTAGGTTCGTAGAGTCAGCATAACTATCCCTCAGCTTAGTTCGGTTGCCCGAATCAGTTTGGTACTGTTTCCAGTGCCACAAGTGGGAAACACCCAAATAGATACTATGCACTTTAGTTCGGACAGGATAAGAAAAGTTCTCCTAATGTGGTCACTGGTATGTTACAAGTTTATCATTTGCATGTTTATGCTTTGCTAGACCCAAGAGATACTTTATCCTACATTACTCTTTATATACCTATTAACTTTGGAGTCAGTCCCAAAATCCTAGCGGAGCCTATCTCAGTCTTAAACCCAGTGGGTAAATCTATCATAGCTCAGCGGGCATACAGGAACTATCCAGTTATGGTAATTTAGAAAGTCACTTCAGCAAACTTAGTCGAATTAGAGATGACAAATTGTGATGTCATTCTTAGTATAGATTGGCTAGATTCTTGCTATGCCTTAGTTAACTGCAGGTATAGAATTGTCCAATTTCAATTACCGAATGAGCCCATCCTAGAGTGGAGGGGTAGTACTTTAGTACTCAAGGGTCATCTTGTTTACTACCTTAGGGAAAGGAAAATGATATCTAAGGGATGTGTATGCCATCTCATCCGAGTCCGAGACTCTATAATAGAAACCCCTACTTTTGTGTTAGTATCAATATCATGTGAATTCCCAAATGTGTTTCCCGAATATCTTCTTGGAGTTCCTCCTGAAAGGGAAATTGACTTTGGAATATACCTTCTTCCAGATACTCAACCCATATCTATTCCGCCCTACAGAATGGCTCCAGCAGAACTCAAAGATTTAAAGGAACAGTTGATGGATATCCTTGATAAGTGATTCATCACACCCAGTGTATCCCTATGGGGTGCACCAATTTAATTCATGTGTAAGAAAGACGATTCTCTCAGAGTGTGTATTGACTACCGTTAGTGAAATAAACTCAAGGTCAAGAATAGGTATCCACTTACCAGAATTGGTGACTTGTTTGACCAACTTTAGGGTGCCAGTTACTTTTCTAAGATAGACTACAGATCAGGCTATCATCAGCTCAGAGTCAGGTGGACTTTACCACAAATCTCTCCATGAGGCGAGGTGCTTTGACCTTAAGAGATCTTTTTAAGCAACAGACTTTGCTTTACATTTTCATTGGGGAGGGACTTTAACTCCAAGCCATATCATAGGCAAGGTACTTTACCCTCAAGCCATATCAACCAGCAGTTGTTGACATTTGGTACTTTACTCTCTTTTCTATGCATCAACACATATTCAATACAACATTCAGGGACTTTAGTCATTTTGCCAATTTCAACACTATTCAAAACCTCATGGTCATCATTGCGCCCTTATTGCTACACTATTTCAATAAGCCAATGCCTTTATTAAAATCAGCACGGAATTAATTTTATCGTCCTTAAGAACTTCATAAGACATTTACATTTCAATAGTATTCTCATGCCATACTTTAGTTCAATACACCATTCAAGTTTATCATCATATTATATTAAGGGACTTCACCCTCTTATTAGCCACTAGCTCAACAAGATTATCAATTACATATTACATGGCTAACAATACTCTTATCACAACATTTTTCAAACATTCATACTCATTATGCCATTGCCCTAGTTCAACACACCATCAATAATTGACTAGACAATTCACTTAAATATTTTCATAAACACCTTTCGTGCATACTGATGACAAGGTCATTTTCATGGTAGAAATCACCAAGACTAGGGTTACTCAAGACTCATGTTAAACGACATACAACAAGTACCCACATATGAAATCAACCATAAAATACATGTATCAACACAAGTATATAAAAACAACATCTTCTTTCTTTACCCTGTTGTAAAAACCATTTTCATTTGATTCAAAACTACCATGCACACTTGCTAATTCAAATGAGAAATACATGGGTTTAAGAAATTTCAAGATTATAAAAGATACATTATTTAAACAACTTGATTCACAAACAATCTTCACTCTTCTTTTATGCCACAAGATGAACACCTACAAACCCTAGACTCCAATCTTGTTTCTGAGAGCCTTTAAAGTGTTTAGGATGTTAAGTCTTGCAAATGAAGAATTGGGAGGCTTCCAAGATTTACATATGTTAAGGACTTAGGGTTTTAGGAAAGGTAAATAACCAAAAGGTCCTTAATTAAAAGATAAAAAATACACACGTGCAGGGGTACGACTCCCCCCTCATGGTTTACTTGGCAATCATAACCTAAGGTACGAGTTGTACCCTAACTCGTACCCTAGACTTTTACGAGATAAACCATACTGTATGGGTATTAAATAGGACCTTTGATTCATAACCATAGGTTCTGACTCATCCCCTATGTTTTAAGCTCAACTCGTGACCGAAACAGTCTACTTTTAGGTTAGGTTTCCCTCTATATGGTTGAGTTGTTTACGATTTGTATTCATGGTTATGACCAAGGGATGACCTTGGCATATGGAAGACAATATATTAACCTAACATAATCCCTAGATTACTAAAGGAGAGTTCATGGTGGGTACGATTCGTGACCTATGGTATGACTCAAGTACCCCCAATCGTATCCACTCTAGAGATATCAAAGAGGTTGTTGTCTTCCTCAAGAGTTCAGGTCTATGTGCTTTAACTCTCTTACACTTATATAGGTAAGTATAGATACAAGTTAACACCCCAATATGCACCTAAGAAATCTTTAAACAAGTTTTAAACAACACACAACAAGGATACAACACAACACTCATATCATGATCCTTACCATCCAACCAAAAATTTTCCATGGTCATATTCTCAGGTGTTTCATTATTGCTAATGGTATGATCTGTACGTTATCATTTCATATGCCTTTATTTATCTATGTACAGTGGTGTCGCAGCTTATTTTCAGGTTTTCTCTTTTCTTCTTAATTACCTTATGTTATCTTGTATCATATAATATTTATTTCATGATTTAGCTCAGTCAGCCAATGATGCCTACTAAGTACCATGATTTTGGTACTCCTACTATATTTTTGTACCTTTTGGGTGTAGATTCGAGTACTAGTTGTTGCTACTGAGTTGACGTTCATGTAGAGTTAATTTTTAACATTAGGTGAGCTGTTGGAGTCAGTGATACCCTTTTTCTTTCTATTTTATCTATATCTAGTCTTTCATCTCCGAGGCAGATTATATTTTACTATCTAGTACTCATAGTTCTTTTGTAGTAGCTCTTATACCAAAATTACTGAGTCTTGGGATACTTGTTGGTTCCTATCTATTTAAAGGACCTTACTGTGTTATTGCTATTTAAATTTTTAATTGTTAATTTTTAGCTTTGGGCCATTTTCCACAAAGGTATCCCACTACATCTGGTTTAGGGCTATTGTTCAATTTACCTACTAGTATGATAGAGTAGGTGCCATCGTGACTCATAAATTGGGTCGTGACATCATGATAGCACCTACTTTAACCTGTTAGTAGGTAAGCAAAACCATAGCCCAAAATGACATGTAATGAGCTAGTTAGTGAAAACTAGAATAAATATTAAAATTACGCAAAAACAAGCCATAAAATACAAGGTTGATAACACAACTCAAGATACATAATGAAAAAACAAGAAATATCCCTTGACCTAGTAAGTTTGTTACAAGAGCCCCTACAAAAATAATAAGTGTACTAAGAGTATCAAATGTGCAATAGGCTAGAATAGAAAGACCATCAAAATAGGAGGAGGGAAAGTCAGCTATGACTCTGAAACCTTACCTTATCTCCAAACTATGACCATCACTAGTACAAGAAACAACGACAGTAGATAGTATTCATTTTTGCATCAGGAAAAGATGCAAAAGTGTAGTATAAGTACAAAAATACTGGGTACCTAGTAGGCATCATTGGCCGACTAAGCTAATTCCTAATAAAAGTACAATAAGATGCGAGATAACAATCTAAATTTAGGAAAAAAATGCAAACCTGGAATAGTGCTCCAAATACCAAAAGTAAAATAGAGTAAATAATATCAAAAATAACATGACTAACTATATCCTAACTGGGACACTATAAGCCCAGAAAATAAAGGAATGAATACATAACCCAATCGCGCCCGCATAAGTCTAGTGGATACAATCATAAAGGACATATTACTAGTAATGTTCATGAGCTATTCAAATATCTAAATTGGAATAGTGGATCCTCTCATACCATAAACACCAAACTTGAACCAGTACCATAACCATGATAAGTAATCCCTCAATGCCAGACTCAAACAAAAAAAAAAGGCCTGACATATCAAACTTGAATCATAAAATAATATCATTAATACAAGACCCAAATCGAAAAAAGTATTTTCATAGATATTTTACTCGAACATGTCTTCATATTATAATTTTTGAATTGAAATTGATCTTAACAAGAACCCTTAGTCCTAGGGTAGTCAAAGTAAAAAAAAATTGATATTCTACTTGGGATCAAGAATATAAATAGGATGACAACAAAGGTTGCCTAAGTCTACAATGAACTAATTATCATTTTGACATAAAGTGTGTCAGAGGGACCCACTTCTAACGTCCAAGGCATAGCCTAAGGAAATTTCTACCCCCAAACTAAACAAGGGTCCCGATGTCTAAATATAAGATTCTACTTAAGTCTCATTAAGTCCTAATGTGTCAATTATACCCGAAGAATAGGTGGTTAAATCAAATCTGCCTAAATATGACTCCTTAACCAGCTAAATAATCCAAATTTCACTAAATATACATCCAAGTCAAAAGTTCCCAATCCAATACTAGCATAATATCATACCAATACAATAATTAAGCTCAATCTAAGAGGAGTTTAATCCTAGACTACCTGGGGGCCAAAGAATGACTAATATAGTATGCTAAATTGGAGATTTTCCCTTTTGAGAAGCCATCGTATGATATCACACTATTCAAATAGTGATCTACATATTAATACGAGATTAATGATACCCATATTGTATTTTAATTCTTTGGTTAAAAAATTAAGTAAAAATTCCATGAGGGAGTTACTCGCAAAATCACACATTCAAAACCATCAACACGTCCCCCTATGCTCAAGGATAATTTACCATTAAGAATAAGAAAAATCTGAGCTCAAACAACACTCAATTTAACCCATCAAAGAACTAGATATTTATGACAAAATCAAAGCATTAAATCAAGAATTAGATGATAACATAAAAGAATTACAGTGAGGAAATGACTTTCTCAAACTCACCAACATCCTACGATTACATATGAATTAATATCCTATTTTTAGTATTTCTAGAGTCTTAGGGATCATGGAACTTGTAACATCCTAATTTTTTTTGAACCAGAATGCTACACAATGCTCATGACCCCAAAGGACCACAAGATAACCCATGACTGATATTTGTACCTGTATACTGCATAATATACACAAAATGTAGAAACATGAACATAAAAGGCCATAAGGTTTGAACCGAATAAATGTCTTATAACAAAATATCTGAAAATGTTATAACAATATGAAAATATGTCATAAATACTGGAAATATCGAGATTTGAATATCTAATCTAACGTCTAATCTGAAAGCCTCTAACTGAAATGAATAGGGATTTGAAGGAACAGGTCTCAAACTAACTCCATCTAGCAACTAAATAGTAAATGTAGCAATAATTATATCGTCCTCAAATGAGAAGGACTTAATGAAAACTCTAAACACTGAAATAATACTGCAGATTTGGAGGTCGTGCCTTTGAACTTATGGTCTAACATAAGAGAAAAGACCATAGTGCAAATGCATCAGTACGTCTGAATGTACTGAGTATACAAGTGAGGTAGGCTAAATGCAAAGGGTTATATGCATGAACAATACTGACAAATATGAACGTGAGAAAACATACATGCATACATAACTGTTGCTGAACTCATGGGGATACTAATTATTGAGTCTGGATACTAACAACATGAGTGTACTAATACTGAGATACTGAATAGATAAATAACTATTTCTTATAGTTTGAATTTTGAAGAACTTGTCTGGTCAACTGTCTCTGACAGTCCTGAAGCTGAATAGTAATATCATGAATTTTGATAACTGATATGACTGATACATGAGTTTAGAAAATTGATATAACTGATATAATTGTGATGATTGACCTAACCAATGTAACTGATACTAAGCGACTGTATCTGATAGTCTAAGTTCTGATGGAACTATTTGAGTTCTAGTTTATATAGAGTAACTAAATTTGAGATCAGTCCTATCTAGCAGGTGATCTTTAAATCTGATGATTCTGATACTTTTTAACTATATTTAAGATCGGTCATGTCTAATGGGTGATCTTGAAGTCTATTTATAATAATAAGGATTAATTGTCTCTAACAGTACTGAATCTGTACTACTGAACTAAGTTGACTGTATCTGACAGTCCTGAATTTGTAACTGAAACTGTGGGATGTATTCATCAAACCGACTATAATAAGCTAAGCTGACTGGGGTCCAATATCTACCCTGACCAGAAGGGTGGCAGTACTGCGCCACCAGTAAAGACATCCGTTGTGGAGTCAGTCCTAATTTAGCGGGTGACTTATAGGATCAAACCTATACATATAAATATGCTAATGGGTGACCCCTAAGTATGTCAGTCTTATCTAATGGGTGAAATCTTGTACCTACGCTGGCAGCGTAGTTCTGGCACATAGGGATTGCTTATAGAGATCTCAGTCCTAATCTAACGGGTCAGCCCCAATCCCTAGGTTCGCTCGGTGTTTAATCCTACTCCCATCTGGAAGACACTGAACTGAATAACTGGGCTGAACTAAATAACTTAACTGAATTGATTTGCTAAACTAATACTGATTAACTAAATTTATACTAGTGGTATTGTTGAGCGGAGCTAAAACTAAGTTTACTGGATTCTGATGACGGATGGAATATAATGATTTTTGAGGATTGATTAAGAGAACTGAAGTTACTGAGACTTACTATGATTACTGAGGTTACATAGCACTGAGATTACTGAGAATACTTGCCTACTGAGATTACTGAGTTTTCATAAGACACATGACTGACTGATTTCTATAGATCATGGATTGACTGAGAGTATTGTGAAAAGATGACATGGCTCTTGGTACCCAACTATATTTTTCGGGTACGAATACCCCCAAGACTCGATGGGAGAAAACTGACACAATATGACTGACCACAATTCACATTGTCATAAGAAGGGGATAATATACTTCATGTAGTTCTTCAACATCTTAAGCATGGTAGGGAGTGCATGGATATATTTCATGTACATATAGTATATCTTCATTATCATACATGCTTCATACCAAAACAATAGCAACACATCAATAACATGGAATTTCTATTGAAGTATATAACTAACACAGACTTGTCATTTAGACATCATGGAACCATGTAAACGTGAATTTCTAGCATCCTAAGCATTTTATCAAACACCTTGTATGCATAATATTGAGCATAGGTGTACTTTAAAATTTTAGAAATCTTGAACCGCCCAAATTCATAGGTTTCCAATTAACCTATTCAAATGATTCATGAAAAACACATTATCACACAACCTTGAATCCAAACGACAATCATTAACATGAATATAGTCATAAAACAACAAGGGAATCACAATTTATAATTTAAAACATAATTCTTGAGCTCCATGGATGAAAGGGACCCATGGATGAACACTACGCATATCTTAGAAAGGAAACCTTGGTAATTAGCTGGAGAGTTCTTGGATTGGGAAACTTAATTCTTTATTATCTTGGAAAAAGGCTTGAATCTTGATTTTGAGAGATGAGTTTGATGGAAACCCTAATCTTACTGTTGAGAGTATAAGGGAGAGCTTTTTGAGATGTTTTAACTAAAGAGAATGGAAGATAATATGTTCCTTGAGGGTTATAAGTCGTGGGAAGTGAACGGAAAAGACCAATACCCTTATGAAATAAATTTCTAGTTGCTGAAAATCATAGCTGATGACATTTGTGACAAGGCATCAAAAATGTGGCAAGCTACCATGAATGTCGTCACACAGAAGCTGGTTTCTTCTTAAGGCTGATGACCTTTGTGATAGGGCGTCACAAATATGATAAGCTACCATGAATGTCGTCACATAGAAGCTAGATTCTGCCTAATTCTGACGACCTTCATATAGGGCGTCATAAATATTGAAAGCTACCACAAATGTCATCACACAGAAGCTGGATTCTGCCTAAGGCTGATGACCTTCGTGTTAGGGCATCACAAATGTGGTAAGCTACCATGAATGTCGTCACACTGTTTCCAGCCTGACATGCTTGAGTAAAATAGGAATAACTCTTTGCTCCAATGTCGAATTTAGATGAAATTAGTATCATTGGAAAGATAATTCAATTATCTATCTGTTGATAGGTCATAAGATAAAAAATTCCATGTATAATAAGAGATATTCTCATTTGAATTGGACTATTCGAATTTTCTTCTCAAGAATTCAATCGGTAAGGAATGTTTTGATTCGTCTGATTGCTGGGAGTTATTTGAATCCTTATTATACATTTAAACTACTGATAAAATTATCAAAGAACCATGATGTACTATGCATGAGCTTCGTACATGGCTTTAATATTGGTTTGGATTTTTTGGGGTATACAATATCTCCCCGTTGGGAATATTCATCCTCGAATGATATAAGCTGAGATCAGAGAAAAGACAACTTACACGAATATATAGCATGAATGACTGATCATGATTTCATGGCTAACATGATTGAAAATTAAGCATATCATACTGTACATGGATATCTAATGCATTGATAGCTGATTTATGAATGTAGGACTGAGCATTCTGATGAACTGAGTTTCTCAAATTAGAATGCATATCTGATGCATAATTGATAAAATGAATCCATACACATCTGATGCATGACTATATGACTGACATGATATGTGAATACATGATTAAAAGTACTGATAAGCTGACCATGCATATCTGATGTGTGAATACATAATTGAACTAACTTATGAACATGCGACTAAACATGCAATGGTAAAAGAACTAAGATTGAACTGAAACATAAGAACATGACTGGTTCTGCTACGTGACATATGGAATAAAAAATATGAACTGAACTAAATATCTGAATACTTGACTTACAGCTGAGGTATAACTCAAAAGTCAACTTATGAGTACTTTCTATTCTAGACTGAATTTGTTATGCAAGGAGAAATTGAAGAATCTAAGGCATGAAAGCGTTAAGAAAAAGTAGGTTATCTCCCCCTTGGGATGCTATATCCAGTTAAGAATGCTTACCTTACGGAGATACTGGGTGATGCACAGGGCATCTACAAACTAGATCATAACTAAACTTTGGGAGTCTGAAACTAAGGAATGATGCATGAAATGAACTGAACTTTCAACTACTAGGAGGTTCTATCTTGAAATTGTTACATTCTCTGAGATTTTGGATAGCATCAATAGATGAAAGGAGGAGAAAACAAGCTATTAAAATTGGACTGCTCGATTGCTAAACTGACTTGTTGGCTTTAGTAGCTAACTCATACTGAAACATATGCTTGAATGAGAGAAAAAGATCTAACAATACATACTATGAACACAAAATATTGGTAACATACCCTAATCTAAGTTAGGGAAACATTCTGGATTAGGACGGATCTAGAGTGCATAAAGTCTATTCTAACGCTGACCACTATTGGTACCTTGCTGACAGAACTTCTTACCCCTTTATACTAGAACTCTGCACTCTCACATCCTGTGGCCTGGCATATCACACCCAAAGCATACATCACTGCCTGTCATACATGCACCTAGATGATTCTTACCACACTCTTCGTAAAACGGATAAGTAAGACTTATATTTTCACTACCCTAGGCCTCAGAGCCTGGCGCTCCATCATAACGGTCATTTCTGGACATAGGTGCTGGTACGCTAGCAGAGGATAAAGATGGGACTGAAAATTTCTGACTATGCTAAAAACGGTTACCACCTTGTGACTTGGGCTGAGCAAAGCTGAAAATACCCGTCTATGCTCTTTTACTCTTTCTCTCTCTCGTCTTAATTTTATGCTCCTTTATCTCCTGATCATGTGTCATAAGTCTAGCTAAATCATACCACTATTGAGTATGGTAGATCTACACTCATTTACCACACTATCATTCACCCCTGACACGAACTTAGTCATCTTAGCTCTACCATCTGCAACCACATGAGGGATATATCTGGCTAATTGAGTAAACTTAAGAGAATACTCCTTTACCATCATACTACCCTGCCTGAGGTTGATGAACTTTATAGGGACTACAGAGGCAAACTCCTCCAACTTTATAGGGACTACATCATCTAACCTTTCTTACTTCCACTACTTGTACTAAGTATGAGCGACATCCTGTAATTGTTATACAGTTAACTCAGCATTCTGAATAGTAGTAACCCCCATAATTTACGTCACCTTCTGAACCTAATGTAGGAATTCCTACGGGTCCTCATCTTCCTTAGACCCTATAAAGGAGGAGGATTTATTCAGGTGAAGTCCCAAATTTTAGCTGCAGCTGAATTGGCCACCGGGTTGGCCAGAACGATAGCTTGTCATTTATTCTGGGCAGTGACTAATTGAGCAAGAGTGGTGAATGTGGCCCTGAACTCTGCATGAGAAACATGATCTCCCAAAGGTTCTTCAGGCTGAAGGGCTGACTGATTCTCGTTTCTTCTTTTAGGAGGCATGTCTGTAGAAGAAAGGAAGAAGTGGATTAGACTGAGATTATTCTCACTGGCACGACATGAATACTGAAAGAAGGGAAATTGTTGCTAAAAAATCTCATAGCCTTCTGCACATAGGTGTGGTGCACAACACACGCATGTACAAGACTCTACTAGATGTGGCTTTTAGACTTCCTAGGACTCTATTGAACCTTAGGCTCTGATACCAAGTTTGTAACACCCTAATTTTTTTCTGAGCTGAAATACTACACGGTGCTCATGACCCTGAAGGACGACAAGCTAGCTTATGACTGATATCTATACTTGTATACTATATAATATACATAAAATCAAGAAACATGAACATGAAAGGCCATAAGGTTTGAGCTGAATAAACATCTGATAACAAAATGTCTGAAAAAGGTATAACAATACCAAGACAAGTCATAAATACTAGAAATAACAAGATCTGAATATATAATTTGACATCTAGTCTGAAAGCCTCTAACTGAACTGAATAAGAAGCTGAAGGAACATATCTCCAACTAACTCCATCTAGCAACTAAATAGTAAATGTAGGAATAATCATATCGATCTTAAATGAGAAGGACTCACTATAAAATTTGAAAACTAGAATGATACTACTGATCTGGAGCTCATTCCTCTGAACCTATGGTATAACAAAAGAGAAAGTACCATGGCGCAAATGCGTCGGTACGTCTGAATGTACTGAGCAAACGAGTGTGGTAGGCTAAATACAAAGGGTTATATGCATGAACAATGCTGACTATTATAAACGTGATAATACATATATGCATACATAACTGTTGCTGAACTCATAGAGATACTGACTACTGAGTATGAATACCGACAATATTAGTGTACTGATACTAAGATACTAAAGATATGAATGACTATTTCTAACAGTTCAAATTATGTAGAACTGGTCTGGTTGACTGTGTCTGACAGTCCTAAAGCTGAATACTGATATTTTGAATTTTGATAACTAATATGACTGATACATGCGTTCAGAAAACTAATATAACTGATATAAATATGATGATCGGCCTAGCCGATGTAACTAATACTGAGCGACTGTATCTGATAGTCTAAGCTCTGATGGAACTATCTGAATTCTATTTATATGAAGTAACTGAATTTGAGATCAGTCCTATCAAGCTGGTGATCTTTCAATCTAATGATTCTAATACTATTTAACTATAGTTGAGATCAGTCCTATCTAATAGGTGATCTTGAAGTCTATTTATAATGATAAGGATTGATTGTCTCTAATAGTACTAAATCTGTACTGCTAAACTAAGTTGACTGTATCTGACAGTCCTGAATCTATAACTAAAACTGTGGGATGTGTTCATCTAATTGACATGCCCCAAGCCAAGCTTACTGGGGTCCAATCTATTCCCTGACTAGAAGGGTGTCAGTACCGCGGCACCAGTAAAGACATCTGTTGTGGAGTCAGTCCTAATCTAGGGAATGACTCCTGGGATCAGTCCTATACATATAAATAAGCTAATGGGTGATCCCTGAGTATGTTAGTCCTATCTAACGGGTGACATCTCGTACCTATGCTGGCAACGTAGTTTTGGAAATTAGGGATTGCTTCTAGGGATCTTAGTCCTAATCTAGAGGGTGAGCCCCATCCCTAGGTTCGCTTGGTGCTGAATCCTACTCACATTTGAAAGACACTGAACTGAATAACTGGGCTGAACTAAATAACTTAACAGAACTGATTTACTGAACTGATACTGATTAACTGAACTGACACTAGTGGTATTGTTTAGCGAAGCTAAAACTAAGTTTACTGGATTCTGATGACCGATAGAATATACTGAGTTCTGAGGACTGATTAAGAGTACTGAAGTTAATAAGATTTACTGTGATTACTGAGGTTATCGAGCACTGAGATTACTGAGAATAGTTAACTACTGAGATTACTGAGTTTACCTGATTCACATGACTGACTGATTTCTATAGATCATGGCTTGACTGACAGTATCATGAAAACATGACATGGCTCTTGGCACACAGCTATATTTTTCGGGTATGAATACCGCCAAGACTCGATGGAAGGAAACTGACACAACACAACTGACTTGATCATATGATTGGAGTCCACAATTCACATTGTCATAAGTAGGGGATATTATACTTCATGTAGTTCTTCAACAACTTAAGCATGGTAGGGAGTGCATGGATATATTTCATGTACATATAGTATATCTCCATTATCATACATGCTTCATACCATAACAATAGTAACACATCAATAGCATGGAATTTATATTGAAGTATATAACTAACATGGACTTATCATTTTGATATCATGGAACCATGTAAACATGAATTTCTAGCATCCTAAGCATTTTATCAAACACCTTGCATGCATAATATTGAGCATAGGTGTACTTAACAAATTTAGAAATCTTGAACCACCCAAATTCAAGGGTTTCCAACTAACCTATTCACAACATTCATGAAAAACACATCAAGACACAACCTTGAATTCAAACGACAATCATTAACATGAATATAGTCATAAAACAAGAAGGAAATCACAATTTATAATTTAAAACATGATTCTTGAGCTCCATGGATGAAAGGGACCCATGGATGAATACTACACATACCTTAGAAAGGAAACCTTGATGACTTGCTGGAGAGTTCTTGGATTGGGAAACTTACTTCTTGATTATCTTGGAAAAAGGCTTGCATCTTGCTTTTGAGAGATGAGTTTGATGGAAACCCTAATATTGTGGTTGAGAGTGTTAGAGAGAGCTTTTTGAGATGTTTTAACTAAAGAGAGTGGAATATAATACGTTCCTTGAGGGTTATAAGTCGTGGGAAGTGAAGGGAAAAGACCAAAGTACCCTTATGAAATAAATTCGCAGTTGCTGAAAATCATAGATTATGACATTTGTGACAAGGCATCAAAAATTTTGTAAGCTACCACGAATGGCATCACACAGAAGCTGTTTTCTGTCTAAGGATAACGACCTTCATAATAGGGCATCAAAAATGTGGTAAGCTACCATGAATGTCGTCACACAGAAGCTGGATTCTGCCTAAGGAAGACGACCTTTGTGGTAGGGCGTCACAAATGTCGTAAGCTACCACGAATGTCGTCACATAGAAGCTAGATTCTACCTAAGGCTGATGACCTTTGTGATAGGGTGTCACAAATGTGGTAAGCTACCACTAATGTCGTCACACTGTTTCCATCCTGATATGCTGGAGTAAAATAAGTATAACTCATTGCTCCGATATCGGATTTAGGAAAAATTTGTATAGTAGGGAAGCTAATTAAATTATCTATCTGTTGATGGGTCATGATCTCCAAAATTCCAAGTATAATGAGAGATATGATCGGTTGAATTGAATATACCAATATCCTTCTCAAGAATTCAATCGGTAAGGAATGTTTTAATTTGTCTAATAGCTGGAAGTTATTTGAAGCCTTACTATACATCTGACATACTCATAAAACTATAAAATAACCATGATGTACTTTTCATGAGCTTGGTACATGGCTCTAATATTGGTTTGGATATTTTTTGGGGTATTACAGAACTTGAAAGAAATGAGAGAAAAATGGGTAAGGGATGAAATAAATTCCCTTGTGGTTATTGCTAAACTAGTAAATTAACTACTAAATTGGTTGCTGCTAAAGTTGCACAGGGTCACTTAATCGACACTTCTGCCTGGCTGACCTCTTCTTTAGCAGACAACACATTGCTTAAGCATCGTCCACTAAAGATGTCAGGCCTTCACTAAAGCAACATGGTGGTAACCAGCTTGGACTCTTAAGCGACCAAGTTCCACTTAAGTGGTTACACCAGTTATGTCCTGGTGACATCCAAGCTATACCTCTTCTCAGAAGATAATACGTTTGTTGCCAAATATAGTAGAAAAACAAAGGTTGGGGTCAAATCCCAAGGGAATATAAGGATTCATGGCTCTCGGTTATTGTACTCAATAGGCAGAATTGGAATAGTAAATAGGGGGATAACACGACCCAAACCAGGGCTTAGACGTGTCGAATGCCTCAAGCCCAATCGGGACCAAAGACCCTCCCTAATACCCAACAATAACTACCCTACACCTAATGTCAGATGAATTTCGACCATTTAACATAACAAGATGGAATAATCATAAATCAAATATAGTCAAATAGTGTTAGCCCCAATACCAGCACTAATACCAAGGTTGATACCAATGCCGACACCGCCTATGCAAACCTAAAGTAGTCCAATAAAGCCTCTATCTAAAATCAATATAACATATGGTTGGTATATTCCCCCAACCATATCTAAAAACCAAAGTCTAAGAAATAACAGGAGTACGTATAGAAGTCCATAACATGAAATGGATGCTTCCAGAGAATGGAAACTCACCACTTCAATCTGATAAAAAGTTGTCCTAGAATCAAAGTTAATAAGCTGGAGGAGTAGTATGGCCAGTTCCTGCATCGCGTGGGGATACAACACCTAAAGGCAGATTAGCGGGTGAACGCTAGCATGTACTAAGGATTAAGGATAAAATAATTCCAACATTTAAAACCAATTAAATAACGATATGCAATCTCATCCATACATATATATATATATACATGTATATATACTTATATATATATTTAATCCACGCCGAGAAAAGAAACCAAATTTAGAATTCATTTAAAGACTTTAACCTGGGTTTGTGCAACTTTTCCATCAAAATCCACCCATGGGCTATATGGGTCAAATATTACCCTCTAAATAGGCCTTAATATGTGTAGCCACACGAATCGGAGGTATCAAAGGGGTCAGGGATTATCGTGTACCCTTCGCCCTCCATGATACATATATACAAGTATAAACTTACGGGATTCCCGTGTGCCCCACAATTACAAATTCTCCAGGACCCGCCATCATGTTAGCACACATGAGTTTACAATATCCGTCAATCAAACTCGCAACTTTGGGTAAGCTATCACAACTTTCCATATTTCCCAATTAAAACCATTAGCATACAACTAAACCACCAATTACTTGTGTTAATTACCAAGGAATTATGGAGTAGTATCATCATACCGACTATAGATTGCAAGAAATGTTATTAGCCCACACTTCAGGGATTTCCATGTACCCCAAATGATTACCAATTAAACAAATACAATGGCAACCTAGGCATTTCCAAATCATTTAAAACTAACCAAACCAATTTAAGTTCAATTACCATATTAAGCAATGTAATTGTTTCAAAGAAAGTCTACCTAAGGGACAAAACCATTCTTATAGGCATTTTACCAAACATGTTGAGGGGATATAGTTTAAAAAACCAAAACCAACAAACAATTGACCATTCCCATGAAACCACATGTTTCAACAAACATTACAACATGAAAACCCATCAAAAAAACATTGGAAAGCATTATCTAACCATTAGTTGCAAAAAAACCCAACATATATTTCAAAACTCAAAACATACAAGAATAATACCATGAAAACTATCCGTGAAAACATGCTTTTAGATTTAAATAACAATTAGGGTGGAGTAATATTCCATAGATACGAAAGAGTACTAAGAGAAACCACAATTGTAAGCCCCAAATTAATTGTATAGAAGAAACCCTAGACTTTTTGAACCATGAACCTTGAGAGAGATTTGAGAGTGTTCTGATCTTTCCAAGTGTATTATGAGAGGCTACTATGTTTTTAAAGATTTAGGGTCTTAAGGGTTTTGGCCATGGGATATGTCTAAAATGTCCTCAGCTTAAAAGCTGAAAAATGTGCGTAGGAAGGTATAAATCCCCTTCTTCTAACTCGTTCGTACAACATATGAGTGGTAACCACAACTCACACCCTAGACAAAATATTGGACGACAATACTATCCAACATATGACCACAAGGACCAACTCATATCCAATCATATGATTGGTACCTATAAATCGTTCCCTAGGCATCCTAGCAAGGGCTTGACACACTGAGAATCATATTAGTCCATAACCTATCTAGTACCATCATTATATGACTAGTATTATATTCACTTATACCTTGGACAGAATGCAACTTACAGCACACATATTATCATACGCCCAAGACCCCCTAAACCATACCACAAGTCGTATTATGTCCAGAATGCTCAAACTTAGGAAAATTCAAAGGGCTAAACCCTAGGGTGTTTAAATTCTCCCCCACTTGGATCATTCATCCCCGAAGGATAGAACAAAGTAGTACAAGCACAATTTAAACCCCACCACATCAACTCTAACCTATAACTAAGCTAGAAATGAAGATGCAAGGAAATTAATCTTTCCTTGAACTAAGTTAGAGAACAAAGATGTGATGAAGAGCATATACCTTCCACACAAATTTTTGGAGCAGAAAAAAGGAATGGATACTTGGACTTTATGTCCTTTTTCGCATCCCAAGTAACTTCTTCAAGCTTGTGGTTCCTCCAAAGAACCTTTATTGAAGCTATATCCTTTATCAATAACCAAAAAACCTATCGATCCAAGATCTTAACTGAGACCTCCTCATAAGAAAAAGAGTCCAAAATTCTAATATCCTTGATAGGCACAATTTTAGATAGATCACCCACACACTTCCTTAACTTAGATACATAGAACATTGGGTGAATGGAGCTCAAACTAGAAGCCTGGTCTAACTCATATGCAACATTACCCACCCTTCGTAAAACAAAGTAAGGACCAACATACCGGGGATTGAGCTTTCTATTCTTACCAAATCACATTACTTCCTTTATAGGAGACACCATAAAAAAGACCCTATCCCCAACCTCAAACTCTAAATCTTTTCAACTTATATCAATATATGACTTTTGGTGGCTTTGGACAGCCTTAATCCTATCCTGAATCACCTTCACCCTTTTTTATGGATAGGGGAACCAAATTTAGGCCAAACATCTCTACCTCACCAACCTCGAACCACCCAATAGGAGTTCTACACCTCGTACCATACAAGACCTTAAAAAGAGCCATCCTAATTCTAGAGTGGTAGTTGTTGTTATAAGAATATTCACAAGAGGTAAATGCTCAAACCAACTACCATCATAGTCAATCACATAAGCATGAAGCATGTCCCCCAAGGTCTGAATAGTCCTTTCTGCTTGCCCATCTGATTGTGCGTGGAAAGTAGTACTCAGACTAACCTTAGTCCCCAACCCATTATGAAACGACCACTAAAAATAAGATGTAAACTGCGTACCACAATCTGTGATGAATAAAATAGGATCCCATGAAACATCACAATCATATGACGATACAACCTTGCATAATCCTTCTCCGAGAAGTTTGTCCTCACTACCAAGAAGTGAGCTAGCTTTTTCATTCTATCCATAATGACCCATACCGAATCAAATTAATTTCAAGAATGAGGAAAACCGGTAACATAATCCATTTTAATCACTTCCCACTACCACTCTGTCAACTAAGTTTCTTGATACAAACTCTCGGGCCTCATATGCTCAACCTTTACTTATTGACACACCATGTATTTAGCCACAAAGTTATCTATATCCTTATTCATATTGTTCCACCAGTACATCTCCTTGATTTCATGATATATTTTTGTAGGGTCGGGGCAAAAAACATAGCGCAACTCATGTACCTCAGCTAGGATTCTCTCTCGCAAACCATCAATGTGGGGAACGTATAAACTCCCTTAGTACAGTAAAGTACCATCACCACTAATCTTAAAGGCCATCACCTTCTACCCACCAACATAACCCTTGATCCATATAAAAATAGAATCTAACACTTGTTTCTTTTTAATTTCAACACCAAAAGATGACTATGCTATTTTCAGAATGAACACACCACCATCCTCAGAGTCTAAAAGGTGAACTTCAAGGTTAGCTAAATAGTGAATATCCTTTACCAACTCTCACTTCTCATTATCCATATGAGCTAGACTCCCATTGGATAACCTTCTCAATGCATCAACAACTAAATTAGCTTTACTTAGATGGGAGTGAAGACTCATTTCATAATCATTAAGAAGATCAATCTATTTCTTTTGCCTAAGGTGTTGCACCCAAGCATACATGCAAGTGTATGTGGTCTCACCAAGTAGTAAAGTATTCCTTGAAAATCCAAGTATCGATCCCACAGGGACTTGTGTTGAGAAATACCTAATTCAAATTCAACTATTGAGATTAAAGTGGTGCAATATAACCAAAATAGTCTTAAAAGTTTGTAAACTAAAAGTAGACTAAAGTAATAAGGAAAAGTATAGACTTTGGACAAGAAATGGATAAAAACCCAGGGTTAAGATAAAAACCCAGGGTTAAGGCACTATGAACAATCATACTATGCTATTGAACTTCATTCATTGGATTAGTTATCGTGGTTGTTGATTCATAGGGTTTATCACATGATCATGGTCTCCCGACCTCTAATCATCTACCTAACTAGACATTACAACTACATCATAAAGCGGGGTTGTAATAGTCAAATAAGAATACAAGAACCTATCATTCTACATTTACAAAAAACAAGGCTTCTACGTATATCCCTAATAAGAACCTTACTCTATTAATCCCTACATTCAATCTTCCTATTCCCACTCTCGAGTTTACAAGGTCAATAATATATGTATTCTATGGGTCGCAAATCCTTAAAATAGTGATAGAAGGATAAACAACCAACCAAATATGATAAAAGATCAAAAAAATCATTCCAAAGAAAAAGTAAACATGTTTTTAGCCTTAAAACCAAAAAGAGGGCTTTTAGCCACTAATGGACATAACTGTAATCACAATCATGGAAAACATGTTCAAATCTATAAAAAACTAAAGTAAGGATAGAAAAACCTTAATTAAAGTGGTTTTCATCCTCTATCTAGGTTTCAAAGTTATTCAAGGTGTATAACAATAAGTACAAGAGTTCTAGGTTTTAACTGATTATATGATGATCAAATATTGTGGGAAATATCATCCAAGGAAAATTGTTCGTAAAATAGGAGGAGGTTCCCAGGTTTGGAAGAAGATGCTGAAAGTGAGGGATCTTATAGATCATATCATAAATTGGAGGCTTAGAGGAGGGAATACTCATATATGGTATGATAATTGGAGTGGCATAGGGTATTCGTACTCAGTAATGCAAGACAGTAAAGAGTGGGATGATAGGTACAAACAAGTCAAAGATTTTGTAGTTAATGGCCACTGGAATGGGGATGTGTTAGCAGATTTATTCACAGAGGATATTGTCGATCATATAAAGAAAAAGGGGAAACTACCTCAGTGAACAGGACAAGATTATACCACAATATAGAGCATAGTGACAAGAGAAAAATTTACTATAAAATCAGTTTGGCAGTATGTAAGGCATAAGGAAAACACCATTGATTTTTATAAGTAGTTGTAGATAAAGAGATTGCCTTATGGAGAGGTAAAATTACAGTAGATGATACTATCTGAATATGGGGAGTAGAGGGCCATCAAGATGTTGGTGTTGCCAAAACCCAACATAAGAGACTATGTCTCATGTATTGCTGAGATCACAAATCGATAACAGGACTTGGTCCTATTTCTCTTGTTTTGCAGGTATACACATACAAGGGATGAGCCTAAGAAATACCATTTTTGTTTGGTAGGAAGCTACAATCAAGGCAAGGTAAAAATCATAAAACAGAGCATTTCCAGGAACATAATATGGGAGTTGTAGGGGAGATGAAATTCTCTTAAACATATGGCAAAGGAATTACAGTGTATAGATTTATTTTTAATGTGACTAGGCATCTAAGAATCTTGCTTAAAGTTAGAAATCCAGAATTGGAGTTTCTGTATGAATCACCTGATATCTTAAAGTAGTTCTATAAATTGAAGCCTAAAATTTCCTCTATACCAATTCTATGGGAGGTACCGACACAGGGTTGGGTAAAATATAATACTAATGGAGTATCGAAAGAAAATCTAGGAAGAAGTTCATGGGCATTCTATTGAAGAGACACAAATGGAAATCTGTTATATGCAGAAGGAGTAGCTATAGAGGACACTATTTCTATGAAGACAGAGGTAGAGGCCATTCTACAAGCAGCAAAGACACAATAATAGCACACAGCAAAATAAGGTAATCATTCAAACTGAGTCATTACTCATGAAAAAATTATTGTCAAAGAAATGGAAAATGCAATGGCAAATAGCAGAAAATATCATACATATATGGCAGCTAATAGTAAAAAAACACGTACAGATACAACATATTTACAGAGAGGGCAATCAATTAGCAGATCATTCGGCTAATATTGCATTGGAGAAGCAGTTCACATTCAAAGGTTTTGGTCAACTACCAATTGAAGCTAAAAGGATTCTAAACAATGATAAATAGTAACGCCCATACATAAGAATTGTAGTAGTCAAGAAGATTGATAAGGCTAATGTAATGGAATATTCATTCTACTAATTTATAATAAGAACACCTACCCAAAAAGAAAAAGAGAATATATTCCCTATTTATACCAACCAAAAAAAAAAGCTTTCTCAGTAGATTTGGGGGTCACTTGGTCAGATTTTCAATGCATACGACTGAAGAAATTAATCACATCCAATCACCTGTGGGTCCGAGCATCTCTCAATCTCCATCCCTTTCATAACTAAAAATCCAAATCGATACAATTAGTTGTAAGGTCAGGTCAAAAAGTTAAAGTTAGTAGCTAAAGAAGGACACATGGATGCAAATCAACTCTCATTGGACAAGACCCAAAGGTGTAGCACCAAAAATCATTGAGTACTTCCTTACTCCGAGAAACACAACAAAAATGGTTGAAAGAGCATGAATGTATGCATTGATGTAGGATTTAAGGTTAAGTAAGACACAGAGGATGACTTACTTTTGCAAGCTAGATAAGAAGTTGAGCTCATCCATTCAAGGTTTAATGCTTATCACCAACAAAACAAGCAGCTCGAAGATTTGATAAAGAAAAGAAACCATGGTATGACTGGTGGAGGCGGTGGAAGATTTATTAGAGTGGAGCTGCACTTAGCTCGTTTTAGAAAGCCTACTCCCTCTTTTATTACTTTGTTGGACAGATCGGGTCGAAGTAGTTAGACTTATATATGCTCTGCTGATGTTGTATTTTATTGGATGGGTTGGTCCATTCATTGTGGACTGAGTTAAATTACTTATAAAATTACAAATAAATCCATAAAAAAACAATTTATAGGACAAGAATTTTTATCGTCGGTGAAATAAAGGATGCGTCGCAGGGGTCATTTAAATAGGTTGGGGATCACGCCATGGTCTCACCAAGATATTACACTATTTTAGGCCCCTTATGAAGCAGCCTATGCATAGCAATATTAAAAAACCTATAACTTGAAGGGTTTATCATGAACATTCTGTAATTCATCATATATTAGGTTCCAACTTTGAAACTCATAATCTAAAATTGAATTAAAACCCAACAATCACATAAACATGAATTTCAATTCACATAAATCATGAAAACTCGTAAAAATATAATCTTTGAATTTAGAAAATGATTCTTGAACTTCATGGGTGGAAGGTACCTGTGAATCAACATCTAACATACCTGGAAATCTAGATTCTTGAATTTCTTGAAGATTCTTGGAGGGATTCTTGAAATTGCTTTTTAAACTTAGGGGCTAGGGTTCTCTATCTTTGAGAAAGAGCGGTTTTTTCTTGAGAGATGTGAGTGAACAATGAGATAATAGGTCTTTTAGGGGTTTAACATCGTGTATAGGCTGATTTGGGATTTTAGGAATTTACCAAACAACACCTGAAATTAAATAACAGAATCTTAAAATCCTGATTTCTCATGCTGGGGTGACGCAGTGAAATCATGCCAGCTTACTGGATTTTAATGATTGCAATTTTGGCTAACTCCGCAACGTGCTAAAGTACCAGGTAGTACATTGTCTTACTAAAATAGCTCTAACTCTTTGCCCGAGTGTTGGATTTGGGAAAATTTAGTATCGATGGAAACCTTATTCCATTTCTCACATGACCAAAAGTCAAAATCTTGAAAATACTATATTTAATAAAAAGGTATTCATCTATGAAGCAAGATCTTTGATGTTCTAGGGATGATTCAAAGCTAGGTAGAAGTACGGGGTATTACACATACGGCACATGCTTAACTCAAGTAGGATCATCATAGACTCTTAACTAAATAATTATATGAATTCAAATTAAACAAACAAGTATAAGAGTCACAATCATGAGTCTGGGAGTATCAAAAGTAGTAAATCACACAATCAACATACTTTTACAACCAAAACACTTGCATCATGTAATCAAATAAAGTAGAAATAAGAACATCCCATTTATTACTAACAGAAAAATATTAAAATCACCCTAAATATGAGAATTTCCGCTACCCCATACTTAAAAATCAACTTTGTATCCATAGTATACTTTAAAAGTAGAGATAGAAATACTCTTTGGGGCCTCTAGGCCTAGCTATATCTTTTATATCTCACGATGGTCCGAGGACCCCACACTTAGTCTTGTCCATGCTCCTTAGCTCAGGTTTTCTAGTACTCAGACTTCCCATCAACCTATGACTCAACAAAAACAAAAACTAGTGAAGTAAAAACTAAAAATACTTAAAATAAAATATAACTTGGGCTGCCTCCCAAGCAATGCCTGATTTAGTGTCGAGCCACGACCCACAATAACTTTTTCCTTCTGCTTAAGGATATGACTTTTACCCCTAATATCACATCTATCTCTTTGATTCTCTCGTAGGGTGGTAGTTATAGATGAAAAAATTGAGTAATGGGTTTTGTATGGTAAACCACTCAGCCTTGATGTGAGGTATGTTTTTACGCTGCTTATGTTGTACAAAATTAGGAACATAGGATTCTTGTTTCTTATCTTCACCGTCTTCCACTATTGCAGATGATTTTACAGATAAGAAATTATCTAAACATAATGTACAAAAAAAGGTTTGAATGAGGCCCAACCAATACCGCTTTAAAATTTAAACTATCCACAACACCCTCACATTTTTTCACCTTCTCGATTTTAATCTCAAAAGAAAGATTACAAATGAATGGCTGAAATTCTTTTATTTGTACCACAAATTAGCTAGTATCCTCCTCATATTTTTCTTAATATTTGTGGACAAGGTGGTGGTGGTATCTCCTTAACCTGCTCAAGAACTTCAGTTTTTGAGTACTCAAACTTTCTCAAATTATCAGCAACTTTGTCTGCAACTGGTTGGGGAGTCAACATTGCATTTACCTCCTTAGTTGTCTTTTAAGCATTGCCCACAAACATAACTAAATTAGGATTAGCACCATATATATCTGCAGACTAATAGATATTGTAATAAACAACACACCAATATGTGGTCTTCTCCATCGGTCAGAAACAAGTAGGTCCCCTCTAATGGCTTTCTTCAAAATCTAGATAAAAATACTCTTGGTGGCGTCCTCCATAAAAACAATAAGAATAATCATTCCTCAAAAACCATCTATCCCAGGCTGCCATTTTAAGAACTGTTAAAATAGAAAATAAAATGAAGTAAAAAGAAAAAACTACTAAATTATGTACAATTCAATATAGCTAAAATAGAAATAAGATAGTTGCCTAATATCATGTCCCCAGCAACGGTGCAAGAACTAGTTGCACCCAAGGGCATACACAAGTGTATGTGGTCTCACCAAGTGCTAAAGCAGCCCCAGTAGAAGCCAAGTATCGATCCTAAAAGGACTTAAGTTGGAAACTACCTAATTCAAGTTCAACTATTGAGATTAAAGTGGTACAATGTAAGCAAAAGAGTCATGAAAATTTATAATCTAAAGTAATGCAGAAAAGTAAAGACATTGGACAAGCAAATTGATGAAAACCAAGGGTTAAGTCACTATGAACAATCATACTAAGCTATTGAACTTCTTTTGTTAGATTACTTATATAGGTTATTGATTCATAGGGTTTATCACATGATCATGGTCTCCCGACCTCTAACTGTCCACCTAAATGTACATTACAACTACATCATTGAGAGGGGATGTAATAATCTAATAAGATGCACGAAGATATCATCCTAAATGTAAAGCAAACAATGCTTCTAGTTGTATCCCTATCCTAGATGCCAATTAATATTCCTTATTTCATAAAACAATAAGAACCTTACTCTATTCATCCCCACGTTCTATCTTTCTATTCCCCCACCCGAGTTTACAAGGTCGATAATATATGTATTCTTAGGGTCAAAAATCCTTAAAATAGTGATAAAAAGGATAAACAAACAACCAAATATGATTAAAAAAATCCAAAAAACATCAATTCAAAGCAATAGTAAACATTTTCTTGGCCATAACCCTAGAAAGGGGGCTTTTAGCCGCTAATGGGCATAACCGTAATCACAATCACGAAAAACATGTTAATATCCATAAACAAAATAATTTAAGGATAGAAAAATTTTAATTGAAGTGTTTTCCATCCCCAATCTAAGTTTCAAAGTCGTTCGATGTGTTTAACAAGTACAAGAGTCCTATTTATAGGACAACAATTTTTGTCGTTGGTGAAACAAAGGACGTATCCCGTGGCTCATTTCATAGAGATGGGGGTCTATCCACGGTATCAAAGATAGGTGACACTGTTTTGGGCCCCTTATAAATATTTCTATGCAGAGAACGTGCCCCACCACCCTTGCAAAGGTGCTACACGTGCTGGTGACATCAAATATGTCCATTTTACATCGAGTCATGTCTTGTGCTTCCGTTGATCCATTCCTAGCTTTGTGGTGCTGTTTTCACTTGATTTATAGATTGTTTATAATTTAAATATAATAATAATCAACTCACCAAGAATCATATAACATCAAACACCACAGATTAGAGATCAAAACAACATAATATCATGAACGGTGAACTAGAGACTCGAGCTAAGACTAGGTAGGCTTGCCTACGTTGATCTTTCACTTATTATTTTGACTCTTGGCTTGATTCTATTGACCCTTGAATATTCTAAACAGGTTTCTAAACACATAATTAAACAATAATACCATTAGTAACTCATTAAACACAATAGTATCCATCGCGATCGACTAGACAAACACCTAACTCAAGCTAGTAAAACTAGTTTTCTCCTTTGAACTCCAAGTAAACAAAGTATGTGCACAATTGTTTAGAAGACACCAAAATTCTCACTTATATCAAAATTGACACTTTAAGAACATGAGAAGTCCTCAAAACAAGGCTAAATAAGTTAGGATAACCACGCTAAGAACATAAATCCACATCAAATTATGAGGTTAAGCTCTTTCTAAGTTAACACATATTGTAGGCTCTTATGATCGGAAAATATATCCACATGCACACCACACAAATAGTGATGCCAGATTTTCAATGCAAATACCATAGATAACAATTCCAAATCATGAGTGGATAATTCCTCCTGTGCATCTTTAACTGCCTAGAGCCATATGCTACCTTACCATGGTGTATAAAAACATAACCAAGCCCCACATGGTACACAGTAAACTAGACCACAAGCCCATCAGTGTCATAAGGCAAAGTCAAAACTAGACTCAAAGTTATCTTATCCCTCAGCTTTTCAAAACTTCCCTCACAATCATCGGACCACAAGAACTTTAAAATTGTCTGAGTCAACTTCATCAATGTGATAACTATTAAAGAATAACTCTCCATAAACCTCCAATAGTAGCCATCCAGCCGAAAAATCTCTAAATATCAATTAGAGTCATGGGTCTAGGACAGTTCTTAACCACTACAACCTTTTATGGGTCTACTATAATACCTTCACTATAAATGATATGGCCCAAAAATTGATAGCGTTCAACTAGAATTCATATTTCAAAAATTTAGCATACAATAATTGCTCCTTCATTGTCTATAATAGAACATAGAGGTGATTGACATGATCCACCTCACTCTTAGAGTACACCAGAATATTGTCTATGAACACAATGACCAATAAGTCCAGAAACTGATAGAAGAACCTATTCAACAAATCCATGAATGTTGTTAGGGCATTGGTCAATCCAAAAACATAACCAAAAACTTAAAATACTTCCCTAATATTTAACTGATGATACCTAGATCGAAGAATTATTTTTGAGAAAAACTTATCACCCTGTAATAGATTAAACCAATCATCTATTATTGAAAGAGTATATTTATTCTTTATCATCACCATATTCAAATGTCGATAATCAATATATATCCGAACAGAACCATCCTTCTTACACACAAATGGTGCACCCCATTGGGACAAACTAGGATAGATGAACCCCTTATCAAAATAATCATTTAATTTCTCATTCAACTTAGCTGGTTCAATTCTATACAAAGGAATAGAAATTAGATGAGTGGCTAGAGTAAGATCAATCCCAAACTCAATCTCCCTATCACGAGGAACAATAAAAAAGTCATCAGGGAAGACCTTATGAAATTTATTTACCATCGAGATGGAATGCAAAGAAGGACCCTCCAAGTTAGAATATTTAACATAAGCTAAATGATAGAGACATCCATGGAGATTATCTCTGAGCTCTAAGATATGATATAAACCTCTACTTAGGAGATAGGGAACCACTCTCCCACTCAACAACTGACTCATTAGGGAAATTAAAGACAACCTTACATGTCCGATAGTTTAGAGATCCATAGTATGAGTGCAACTAATCCATACCTAATATGACATCAAAATCCACCATATATAATTCAAACAAATCCACTAAAGTTTCTATACTACCAATAGATACCACACACCTTTTAGACTATTCTTAAAATCACAAAGTCACCTAATAGGGTAAAAATAGATAAAGGATCCAAAACACACTACGAAACAAAACCAAAATTCACAGCCATAAATAGAATCACATAAGAGAAAGTGGATCCAAGATCAGGTAAATAGTACACATAATGAGTAAAGAGTTTCAAAATACCAGTCACGACATCAATTTATGCCTCTAAC
This sequence comes from Capsicum annuum, assembly GCF_002878395.1. Classification (NCBI taxonomy): domain Eukaryota; kingdom Viridiplantae; phylum Streptophyta; class Magnoliopsida; order Solanales; family Solanaceae; genus Capsicum; species Capsicum annuum. The sequence goes on from NW_025860675.1 coordinate 309,908, forward strand.
TCCTGACGAGTTATGAGAGAATAAAGATGATTCGAAATAGTGTCGGAGCTAGATGGTATATGATTTGGAGCCCGAGCTGAAGAAGAGGAAATAGGAACCTTGTTTTCCCCCGAACCAACCTTACCAATAGGATATATTCTGAGCATATGCCCTGGCTAACAATAGTTGAAGAACCTATCCCTTACTTCATCATAAAAACCTCAATGAAAGTGACCAAAGAATCTGTAAGAAAGATATGATGAAGCTAATTGAGCCTCACTAGCATGAGATTGGGAACCCTGTGCCCTAGAGTTTTTTCCACTATTGAAATTCCTATCACTCGATGGCTTTGGGTAGGGACCACTAGGCATTGAGTAAGACGAAGAGTTACCCTATTTCTTCTTGGTCCACTTACCACCATCCTTACCACTCTGCTATTGGCCATTACCCTGCTAAGAGAACCTAACCATTTTGCCCTACCTTTTTCTTATCTTAGCCTATTTCTTATTTTCTTTCTCTACCTATTGTATGTACACAACCAACCTGGAGATATCCATATCCTCGATCAACAAGGAAAATTTATTGTCCTAAAACAATGTACAAGACAGTCTTGAAGCAAACATCCTCATTTGGGCCCTCATACTAGAAATTATCTCCAAAGCATACCTCGATAATTGATGAAACTTCAAGGCATACTCCTTAATTGACATCTTGCCCTACTTCATATTAATAAATACTTCAGCATTTTCTTCTCTCAACTTTCGAGGAATGAATCTATCTAGAAAAGCATTAGAGAAATCTTCCAACAAAGATGACTCAACATTATCACCCCTTGACTGTTCTCATTCATTGTACCATTATTACACCACATCCTTTAGTTGGTAGGCGGCAAACTCTATGTCCTCCATATTTGTGGTATGTATAACTCAGAATATCTTTTTCATTCAATCTAGAAAACCTTGAGGATCTTCCTCTACGTTAGCACCCATAAAAGTCAGAGGCTTCAGCCTCATGAACTGGATAAACCTTATGGTATTAGAAGATGCAGTATCAGGAATAACACATTTAAACAGAGTAGCAACCAAATATGGAAACATATTAATTAATTGATTAAACTCAGTGTTTGTCACATCTACCTAAGGAATTTGAGATTGACTAGAGGGAACCAATAGAACTCCAAAACAATTCAAAACTTAACCCCTAGACTAGGTATGGATCCCATGAGTAGAGTATTCCTATCGACATTGTCCCGAGTTGGGACAGAGGAGTTTTCATGACCATCAGATCACCAAGGCATGATCATAAAAGCAAAAAAATAGGAATTAGAGATGAATTCAGGACTTAGACTCCATATCTTAAAAATAGAACACAAAAAAGAGAAATATTCCTAAATGCTTTAGAGCCTTTCCCTTATGAGAGTGGCATGCTACACAACCTTAAAAGAGACTCTACTCGACATTGATTTGTGGACTCCTAAGTGACCATAAAACTAAGGCTTTTATACCAATCTAGCATAACCCGAACCAATGCCTAATCGAGCTGGTGACTCAAGCCTAACTGTAAGTAAAGACCGCCCCCTTAATACCCAACCATAAATACCTTACACCCGATGTCGAATATATTTTGATCATTTAACATTACAAATGGAATAATCATAAATAAAACATAATCAAATAGTGTCAGCCCAAATCCAATACTAATGCCAAGGTCGACACCAATACCGACGCTTCCCATGCCAACCTCAAGTAGTCTCACAACGCCTCTATCAAAAATCAAAATAATATCTGGTTGGCATATGCCCCCGACCATAGGTAAGAACAAAATTCTAAGAAATAACAAAAGTATGTAAAGAAGTCCATAACATGAAATAGAGTCATTAGAAGTATGGAAGCTCACTACTTCAATCTTACACTAAGCTCACTACTTCAATCTTACCCAAAGTTGTCCTCAAATCCAAGTTAATAAGTAGGAGAAATACTATGGTCGGTTCCTATATTGCATCGGGATATAACTCCTGAAGATGGGTTAGATGGTAAATGCTAGCATGTACTTATGTGTAAGGATAAAATAATGCCAATATTTAAAATGAAGTAAATAACCATATACAATCACATCCATACATATATTTGTAATCCATGCCGAAAAAAAGAATCAAGTTTAGCATATATTTAAACCTTTAACTTAGGATTATGTAGATTTACCATCATAATCAACCCACAGGCTATATAGGTCCAATGTTACCGCCTAAACGAGCCCCAGTGCATGTAGCTGTACGATAGGAGATATCACAAAGGTCGGGGATTCCCGTGTACTCTTCACCCTCAATGATATATATTCATAGGTACCCCACAAGTACAAGGTCGCTATGACCCACCCTCATGTCGGCAAATATGAGTTTCGAGTGTACGTTCGTTAGACTCACACTTTATGGTAAATTATCACAACCTGCCATTATTGCCCAATTAAAACTATTATCACACAACAAAATCACCAATTCCATATGTCAATTACCAAGGCATTATGTAGTGGTATCATTATACCAATTATATCTTGAAAGTTATATCATTATCCAGCACTTAGGGAATTCCCATGTACCCCACACGATTATCAATTAAACCAAAATCATAGCCACCAAGGCCTTTCCAAATCATTTAAAACCAATCAAACCAACATAAGTTCTATTACCATATTATGCAATGCAATAGTTTTAATAAAAGTCAAACAATATGACAAAACCAATCTTATAGATATTTTAACAAAAATGTTGAGGGTATATCGTTTCTAAAATAAAAACCAAGAACCAATTGGCCATTCCCATTAATCCATATTATTAAATAAACATTATAATATGAAACACCATACTAAAAAACATTATCCAACTATTAGTAACCAAAACCCCCAACAGAAGTTTCAAAACCCAAAAGATAAAACAATAATACCATGAAAACGATATATAAAAATATTCTTTTAGTTTGGACTAATAATGAGGGAGGAGTAACATCCCTTAGATACCAAAGTTTACAAAGAGAAAACACCTTTGTAAGCTCGAAATTAATTGTATGGAAAAAACCCTAGCATTTCTTAAACTAAGAGCCTTGAGAGAGATTTTAAAGTATTTTAATATTTCCAAGTATGTTATGAGAGGCTACTGTGTGTTTTAATGTATGGGGTATTAAGGGTATTGGGGGTGGGGAATGTCTAAAATGTCATCATCTTAAAAACTAAAAAATATGTATTGGAGGGTAAGACTCTCCCCCCTAAATCATACACACCACATATGATTACCCACCACTCATACCCCTGACAAAATGTTTGAATCAAATAATATGTAGCATATGACCACAATTATCTTTTCATATCCAACATACAATTGGTACCCGTAAATCCTACCTTAGGAAGCCTACTAAGGGCTTGACATACTATGAGTCATACGAGTCGCTAACCTATCACATAAAATCATCATACATCTAGTATGATGTCCCCTCGTACCTTGGACAAAATGCAACCTAGATCACATCAATTATTATACAAATAAGACCCCCTTAACTATACCCAAATCATACGACTAGTAAGCACAAGTCGTATGATGTCCAAAATACTCAAACTTAGGAAATTTCTAAAGGCAAAACCCAAGGGTATTTTAGGGGATTTGTTTTGTAATCTTGACCAAGTGACTATATCTACTTCAGTCATAATCAATCATAGGCAAATACAAGGATTGTGTTCCCTCTGGCTTCTCAACTTTATAGGCTTATCATGCTTTATTAAACCAACACGATATCTTGCATGAAGAATTGATAAGTTATATACCTTCTATAGTCTTTTGGATTAGTAGAAGGATTTCACCCTTTACCTTTTGAGTCTCGGGATGTTTCCTTACTAATTTTTGTGTTGATCCCAATTAACTCTTACCTTTTAAGTCTCTAGTTATTAGATAAAATCTAACCATCTTACTTTGTTAAAACCTAGAAGAATGGATCGATAGTTAAACTCCCAATTACTATTATCTTTATTTTTTTGTAGTCATTAATCCTCTTTTGACGTAAATAGCAATAATCTAGATAGGATCCCAACGTGTGCTCATATTAAGAAAACTATTCTAATGAAGATAAGGCAATATATGTATGGGTATTGGTTTAGAACTAAAACACCCTTGTTTTTGGTGCTTAGAAAATTTCCTTATTTTTGAACTTGCTGGATATCATATGACTCACCATTCTAGTCTTATAGTGAGGGTGCGGGTTAGGGGACCTAGTTTTATATTGTCCAGTGTTGGTGGTGTTGGGTGGTTGAGTTTCTAAAATAAGTATAACTTGGGTGGGTACGAGTCATATGGTGGCTATGGGTCATAGGGTTGGGTTTTACTATACTTGTTTGATGTTTAGTAACTTTACTTGGATTTAGGAATAATTGCCTCACCATTAGTTATGGAATAGGGTATGAATGGTATAGTCCAAATCCTATGTTGGATAGTGTCAACCCTCATGATTCTGCCTAAGGTACGGTTTAAGAGTATGTTTCATATCCTTGGGTACGATTGGGGATTGGTGGTCATTTTTTGGATAGTGTTGAGGGGCTAAGGTATGCCTAGGGTACAAGTGATGAGTCCAATTATATGATATGGTATAAGTGGTATGGTGGAGTCGTACCCTCCAAAAGAATTTTTATGCAGTTTAAGTTGGGGTAACCTTGATATTTCCCCTCTTAACATCTTTAGGAACCATGACTTATAACCCTTTTAGGACATTATTTACTCTAATATTCTAATCTTAAACACTTAGAAACTCTCATAAATTCACACAAAGGCTCTTGGGTTGAAAAAGTCCAGGGTTTCATTAATAAGAGTAATTTGGGGCATATAAGGTTGATTTTTTTCCATCATTTTCTTAATCTAGGACATGTTACTCCTCCTTCATTGTTATTTCCAACTAAAGGCATGTTTTATGAATTTTTTTAATGGAATAAATATTGTATGGTTTTGGGTTTTTAAATACATGTTGGGGGTTTTCGTTATCATGGTTGGTTATTATTTTTCCATGTCTTTTACTTATGGTTTTCACTTAATTATGGTGGTTTAAATATTTGGATACATTGGAATGGTTAATTGGTACTTGGTTTTGTCTTTGAAAATTCTATGCCCTCAAGGTGTTTGATAAAATGCCTATGAGGATATTTTTGGTTAAATTGTTAGACTTTAATTGAACTATTGCATGGTATAACTTGGTAATGGAATTCTTCATGGTATAAATAGTTTAAATAGGTTTAAATAGTTAAATGGTAAGGTCGTGGTGGTTATGGTTGGTCTAATTGAAAGCCTTTGGGGGCACAACGGAGTCTCCCAAGAAAGCATAATAGTAATCACTTGTAGGGTACATAAGATTCCCCCAGGTCAACTTAATAATGTAACCCATGGGTACATGGTAATCCCTTCTTATATAAAAAGGTTGGCTAAGGACATTTTTTGCAAGCTATAGTCAGTATGACAATACCACTACTTATAGCCTTTGTTAATAATAAATGGTATAGTGGTTTGGTTGTGTGGTAATGGTTTTAATTGAGCGGTATGACACCATAAACTCATGTTTACCAATATGAGGATTGGTCATGGAGACCATATATGATACTTATGGGGTACACGAAAATCCCCTAAGTACACTTGTACATATGTATCAAGGAGAAGGAAGGGTACTCAATAATCCCCTACCCTAATTGTATCTTCATTCATGCAGCTACATGCATTGGGGCTCGTTCAGGGGGTTACACTAGAAACATATAGCCCATAGGTGGATCTAGGAAGGTTAAGCTACACATACCCAGGTTAATGGTTTTAAATTTATGCTATACCCAATTTTCTTTCCCAACATGGTTATATATATATGTATGGTAGAGTATGCATACAGTTGGTTTACTTGGTTTTAAAGATCTAAATTATTTTATACTTATCTTGAGTGAATCCTAGCATTCACCTACTAAATGATCTTCAAGTAGCTGTTTTCCCAGGCGATGCAACAATCGGTTATTCTACTCCTTCAACTTAGAAATTGGATTCGAGATCAGCTTGGTTGGATAGAAGTGGTATGCTTTCATATCTCCAAAGGCTTCATTTTATGTCTTGGATGTTATTACATACTTTGTTCTCTTATAGGCATTGGCTTTGGCTATGGTTAGGACATGTGTTAATCAGATATTGCTTTACTTTTGGTTTGACGCTTTCTGGAAATACTATGGGTCAGTATAGGCGTTGTCAGCAGTGGTATCAGCCTTAGTATTGACATTAGTATTAGGGCTGATACCATTTGACTGTATTTATGATTGTTCCATCCTATTAAGTTTAGATTATATATATTTATATTATAACTCATTTGGTATGAGATGTATAGATTGGTTTGCAGTTTTGTTTAGCTTTTTATTATTGGTTGGATAAAAAATGGTTGGACTTATTTGGGTTTGTCACAGTCATAGACCAATCCAACAATCTTGAATTGTAACTTTATCTTGTTATATATTTGGAATTTATCCTACTTAACATATGCGTATTTGGAGGTTGGGTCAGGTTATATAGGTGGTCCCTGGTCCTGGCTAGATTTGGGATGCCCATTATGATAAAACCCTAATTCGGGTTGTGAAAAGTTATTAGAGCTTTAGGTTCATGATCAATTTGTTGTCCACAAATCAATACTGAGTAGTCTCATTTAAGGGTGTGTAACGCGGCATACTCATAAAAGAGAGGCTATAAGGTATTTCGGAATTGTTTATCTTCTTTGTGTTATAATTTCAATCTTGGAGTCTAACTTCTAGAATCTCCTCTAATTCTTTTTTCTTGTCATTTAGATCATGCCTCGATGATCTAAAGCTACCTAAAACTCCTCTGTCCCAACTGAGGATAATGCTGATAGGACACGTTCTACTCAGGGGATCCATACTCAGTCTAGGGGTCGAGTCCTTGATATTTCTAGAGTTTTTCCATTTCCTTCTACTCCTCCTTAAGTATAACATAATAAATGCTGAGTTTTATTAGTCAATTCATATAATTGCTCAGTTGTCGGCTACTCAGGCTGAGCGTGGTGCACTTATTACTCCTTCTAAGGACACATGGGTTGGCCAATTAATGAGGTTGAGTCCTCCAACCTTTACAAGTGTTAGGGTGGAGAAGGATCCTCACGGTTTTCTAGATTAAATAGAAAATATCTCCAGGGTCATGTAGGCCATGAATGTTGAAGGGGTGATTTTTGCTACCAATCAGCTAAAAGATGTGGTGTACAATAGTACGGGGAATAGGAGCATATAAGGGGAGAGGTTAATGAGTCCTCTTTATGGGATAGTTTATCTAATTCTTTTCTAGATTGCATCATTCCTCAAAAGTCGAGGAAAGCAAAAGAGGAGAAATTTATTTATTAAAAAAGGGGAACATTTCAGTCAAGGAATATGCCTTGATATTTCACCAGTTGTCTGGACATGCTCTGGGATTGGTATATGATATGGGGGAGAGGATGAGAATGTTTTATTCAGGACTATCTTGAGATTTGATTCTTGAAAGCAAGACTACATTGCTAATCAAGGACACGGATATCTCTAGGTTGATTGTTCATATGCAATAGGTAGAGAAGGAAAAAGGGAAGCAGGCTGATATAGGGGAAATTTAGGGTAAGAAGTTTAGGTTCTCTTAGTAGGGTGATCAATAGCAAAGTGGTCGGGATGGTGGTAAGTGGCAAAAGAAGAAGTGGAGGAGTTCTGGTTCTTTCACCACAGCTAATGCTCCTTAACTGAAGCAGTCGGGTGAAGCGTTCAAAGGGTGGCAACCCATGCTTGTATTTCCTTGTCTGTCATTCAGGGAGGGTGAAACACTCTGGGTTTTGGACTTTCTGGACATCATACGACTCACCATACTAGTCGAATAATGATGGTACGAGTAAAGTAACCCAGTCGTATATTTTCTAGTGTTGCTGTTATTGGGTGGTTGAGTTTCTGGAATGGGTACGATTTGCATGGGTACAAGTCATATGGTGGGTGAAGGGTTATAGGTACAGTTTTCCTTCACTTAATTAGAAGAATAGTAACTTAGATCTATGTACGAGTGGATCATCATGAGTCATGAGATAGGGTACGATTGGTCTAGTCCAACTCGTATGTTTGATAGTGTCAACCCCTCTTGATTCTGCATAAGGTATGGGTTAAGGGTATGTGTCGTATGTTGTCCAGTGTTGCGGTTCCAAGGGATTCCTAGGATATGAGTTGAAGGTACCACTCGTATGATAGGGTACGGGTGGTATGGTAGAGTCATACACTTCTACGATATATTTATGCATTTTAAGTTTGGGATAATATGGGCATTTCCCCTCTTAACCTCTTAAGGTCCCACACTTATGACCCTCTTGGGATATTATGAACCCTAATATTCTAATATTAAACACTTAGAAACTCTCTCGAATTCTCTCAAAGGCTCCTGGGCATGCATTTTGAATTCATCCGACTCAGGGTATGAGTATTTGGATATTGGGTCGGGTAACGGGGGTGGTCCCTAGTCCTGGATGGACTTGGGATGCCCATTACGACAAGTCACCCATTTTGTTCGTGTCAAGAAAAACATTAGCTCTTCCCCTACTTCATCAATCTTCCAGGGTTTCCATAACCCTAGCTATGGGTTTCAAGTCGCTCATGCTTATGAAGAAATAACAATATTCATAATTGAAAGAATAGATGAAATCATAATAATAAGAAGTAGAAAAACCCACAAACGTTACCGAATTAATATACCAACGTCAATATAAGAGAATACTAAGATCAAAATTAAATCTTGGAATAAAAATTTATTTATGAATATCAAAAGTGCCTAACTCCTACCAAAAAATACATAAAGGATATTTATAGTATAAGAGGAAACCCTAAAACCAAAGCCCAAACAAACTAGGAGGGAATAGGGTTGGTGGCCACTTATGGTCTGTACTTGCGCATGACCCTACGCACTGGTAGCACTTGCGGCCTGCAGGGTGGGTGAAAGTGCAGGGCTCAAGTGCCAGGATCCAAAAACACTGCAGGTCTACTTTTGGAATTTTGGACTTCTATCACTTGCTTTGCTTACTTGCGGTCCACACGTCCTACTTGCGGTCAACATGTTGACTTAGTAAGTTTTGAGTGTCATCTTTTTAGCTGTTCTTTAATTCTCCAACATTCTTTGATCACGATCAAGCCAGAAAGTGTCTCAAACATCCATAATTGCTCTAATAAGTAGCCAAAAAAACTTTTTACATCTTTTTCCCAAACTTAGCATCCAAAACACGATTTCCTGCAAAACATACCCAAAATACATCATATCAAACAAAATAATCTCAGAAACTTGCATATTTTCCTTGTTTTAAGCATCGAAAGTGTTATATTTCTATAGAAAATCAATACCCTCAATTTAAAATATTTGCATGTCCTCAAGCAATAAAACAAAAACAATGCTTAACTAGGAGAATCTAGGTTATTCAAGGTAGTCTATGAACACTTTAAGCTCAGAACACAACACCCCCACCAATCTTATTTTTCAAAATGAACTATATATGAACATGAAGCATAACAATGTGACACAATGGGGTCAAGGTATAGCAATTACATTAGCAATAGAAAACCACTCATATATACAAGTTACACTACCCGAAATAAGCAAATAGATAGCACTATGACTCAAGTGCTCTCACAACAAGGTTGTCCCACTCACTTATATAAAATAATTTATGTCAATATAGGGACAGTCAAGAGACACTCACACTCAGAAGAAAATTTCCAATCAATGCATGTCAAATACCATAGGCTTGCCCTTATTTTCCTTACCTTAGCTTTTAGATAGTAAAGTTAGGATGTGATATCACAAAAAATTAACCTTCTAAAGAAGTATGCTGCAGTCAATGCCTAATATAGTAACCTAACTAGCTTGGGGTCGAACCCACAGGAAATATGCTAAATAGATGATTCATTTGATGTAATTTACAAGTAGTGCAGGAAAGTAAAAGGGGATTTTAGTATCAATCGTAATTAGTAACCACATCCTGAGTGATTTTTAATTGTAAACAGTAAAAGATTAACACTAAGGTTGAGTTCCCCTGGCTTCTTAAGTTTGTATATTTCTCATGATCGATCGAGCTATCCTATTATTCTACATGTAAAGTCTACAAGATATGTATTATCAATTATATTGTGAACGTGATGATAAATCTCACCCTTTACTAGTTTAGTCATAGGGTTTCACCTTGTTGCTCCTTGTGATGACCTCAGCTCCCTATCATTATTTGGATTTATGTGATTAGATAAGATGGCAGGAACTATAAGATGGAGGTGAATCTCAAATTACTGTCTTAATCTTCTTTTCCTAATCACAAAATCCCTTGTGAGGATGTTTTCAAATATAGGCTATGTCTAGCTTCCGCAATAGCTCTGAGATTAATTATTGAGAAATAAATTAAGATACATGCATCAACTCTAGAATAGATGAATACCACACTTCCTCTACATAGCTAATCCGCTAGGGTTCCCTCAACCTTAGTCACGGAGATTAGCCGCTCATGTTCATGCAAGAATCCATGATTATAAATGAAGAAAATATTTAATTAATTGCACTATAAAAAGGTGAATAAACTCCAAAGTCTTGAATTGAATAAGAACAAAAAATCTCATAAATAATTATAAAGTATGTAAAAGCAAGTAACCTTAAGAAATAATGTGAAACCTAATAAAAGATAAACCCTAGGGTATTTATAGTATCTTAAAATAACATAGAAATCTAGATAAAAAGGGTGAAGGTAAAGTTATGTTAGCACTCGGCACGACTTGGTCATCAATTTGATATAATTCATACTTGGGGCTCTCGTATCCATTCTAGTATCTGATCTCCCAAGGTTTCAAGTTTCTAATCATCATATGACTTTTGCTCACGATTTCTACATGAGAATACGACTTATGTCTTTCACTCGTATCCACCTGGGACTTCTATCTTTCCAAGCTTTGAATAGTGGTCTGCTTATGATTTCTTTATATGAGTCGTACTCAGACTTCTGACTTGTATACTTCTGAGACTTTAACTTTGAATGGTATCTTTAGATCCTATCATTCTTACAATTTCTGTATATAACTCATATACTGGGTTAAAACTCGGATGCTCCAGTTGTAGCTTGTCTATACTTAACTTCTCAATTTGGCTTTGGGTTCTTTTTTCCATACGAGTCCTCCTATGAGTCGTATCAATTGTTAACATCTTAGATGTTTAGCTCGTATTTGTATTACAATTGGTTTTTCCAAGTCTTTTTCTTCTATTTTTTCCCAACTATACTATAGACCTATTTTTTCCGTAATAAACCCAAAAGTTCATCATATCTACTAAAACAACTGAACTACCCACATAAATTAATGGTTTTAAGTATCAAAAGTGCCATATTTTCATGACACATCACGATCACTATAGGACTTTTCTTTGCTTGCTTGATTTCACTCTTTTTATTCATTATTGCATATGTAGGTTGGGTGTGGTCTTATACTCTTTTACTTTTTGCTTTTTTACACTTTTTCTTCTCTTATCTTTTTCTCTTTCTTTTTCTTTTCTTTTTCTGCAACACTCAGCCCTACTAACTTTCTCTCTTATTTTTCCATTCTACATTCCCACTTTATACTAAGCACCCCTATGATAGCCACCCTCAACTTAGGAGTTTTCCCTCGGTGCATAATGTCCATGAAGGACCAGGGGAAAAATAGGTTCATTATAGCACAAATTGGAAGGCGAATAGGTTAAATAAGAAAAATACGCTATAAGGCTCAAAACAGGGATCAAGGGATACAATTTTCTCATTGAAGGTCAATTAAGCTAAAAGATGACTAAAATAAAAAAAATGTCCTATGATCCTTTCCTAATCCGACTATCCTTTAATCTAGCAAGACTAACCAGGAAAGTTCTGAATTCAACACACAAAGGGAACTAGGTAGTATCTCACATACGGATGGCGCAGAGTCAATATTACCAACTACTATTTGTACAGTTCATGCAATTATTAGAAAGTAATTATCATGTCCTTAATCTTAATGCCATAACAAGGTCCACACTGTTAACACATATATACATCTCCAAAGTTTTAAAACATAAAATTTTGTAGGGTATCAAATATCTATTAAAACATGACTACTACCCTAAATACTTGAAAATCTCTTAATTACACAAAAACATACCACAATACAAAACAAAACCCAATACGACATAATTTTATACTAGATATGCCATTATTCTACAACTATACCGCAACTGATGAGAAAGAATCACGACAACAAAAACCTATGGCGACATAGTATGCCCACCCTTATCTAAAAATTATGCATTTTTCTCAATGCACTAAAATTGAGTAAAATTGAGGGACGTGATAACATAACTAGGATGCACTAGGTGTCAGAATCACGACCATCTCTAATTGGGGGAATGTCAGTTGACAGAGGCAATGGTGGTGGTTCTGCACTACTATATGATGCACCTACTACTATAGCTACACACGTCTACCTATCAATGCATATAGCATCCATCGAATCATGTCTGGCCCTTATAAAGGCCTATTCATATGGCATATCAAGATCATACAAGTATCCAATGTGACCTATCTTAGCCTCAACTACTGGGACCTCCTCTTTATCCTTTAAGAGAAAATCAAACTATCTTAGAGTGAACAAAAATGAAATCTGGACCACCACAGGTATAACTGAGAGAGTGGCTACTACATAGGTCTCTATGATAGAGCGTACCTCTACTCGTAGTATATCAACCCCTTCGCTCCCACTATCTTGGATAGATCTGATGCATCTATCTCTAAGAATTGGGATGTAACCTATCTCTCAAACTCATCAAGACATGACTAGAAGTCGACATATAGCTTAAATAGTGCAGCTCTCTATGCGGCCTCCATCTGTCCTCTACCTACTCAAATCTAGTCCTAATGCCAAATCCCATCTTCTAATATAGGTTATTCATCTCAGACTCAACAATCCTTACTCGAGCATCTGTGGCCCTATAGTTGTCCACTAAGCTCTTGAAAAAATCACTATATATAGTGATCATACCTATATCAGGAGCTGTGGAGAATGGGAAAGAAGGCTCTGAAGATATGCCAACTGGCTTTAAGGTTGAAGTAGAGGCTAAAAAAGAAGTGGCTGGTGTCCCCTCGCCTTGTGTATTCAAAACCAAAAGTCTATGTTTTCTCCCCTATCTCCATATCAACACCAACACCCATATTTCTTAATATGCATCACCAGGCTTAGTGGAAACTGACGATCCCTCAGTTTAGGCTCGAGGTACTATTGTTTGCTCTTTTGATCTCCTAGGAAGGATTGGATGTGCTTGATCCTTCATAATTTTTATTTGTGTAATTTTCATTGCAAGTACCCTCTTATATACTCCCGGTATCTCAGGTACCCCGGCCTCATCACACAACCTCTAAATCATTCAAGGAAATGGCAGATTAGTCAACTACCTAAATGATCTGTCATGTATCTCATAACAGAGAATGACAGTCAAATAAATAGCATATCCAGCCATTTAACAATAAACCATTGCTTCTCCCTCCTAAGTCAACAAATTTTTGAAAGCTATGGGGGAATAGTTGTTATTTTATCAGCAACAGTAAAATATTGCCTCGAATATCAATAGTCCATTATTGATCGCACAATGACCCTCAATCCATGGGGTCACATCACCCAAAGGTGAACTGTAACAAACTATCCACCCTTTATCTAAATCCTCTCACATTTGTGCTTAACCTTCCGTATGATGTATTGATTATGTGCGACCCTTAATCTATGGTCACACTTAGCTGTAGATGTAAGAGTAATGTAACTTGGGAAAAAGATAATTCTATGTATAGTCTTTGTTGAAATATCCACTCTGGCTCCTCTTACCTGTATATAATCAAGTTATTACTACTTTGCTAGTTTCACCAGGCTTGGAACTCTTCCCATAGGAAGAAAAATTATCACTTGGTAAGATGTACAAAAATTATGCACCATGTCCAGGTTGTAAGAATTGAGTGGTCGAGTAAGCCACTCTAACTAGTAACGATTAGATGCAACTCATAACTATTGTACTCGAGTCAACCTTGATAGATCAATCTGCCCCTCCTCATAAATAACTCTCATAGGAGAGCCTGCTTCCCAAATCAACTGTCTATATAATATATCTTCCACTTCCCTTCAATACACCACCTCTTTTTTTCCTTAAAAGGTGCTTTATGGAATGTGTAGGTGCAAGAATCTGCCCATGTTATACTGATCCATCATGGGACAGCTGCTTTTTTCCCTCCTTAAACTAGGGTACATCTAATTATTGTACATGATAAGTGATACCCTCCTCAGAATGGGGTACCGCTGATGACTCCTCCTATTTTGCCTCCTCGAATGAATCTTGGGACCCCTCCTCAGATTGGGGATCCTGAGCAATAACCTGTGGAGTAGACTCAAAATTAGTCTCCTAATCATCATCTCGTAGAAGAGTGTATGGGGGTGAAATCAGCTCAAAATTCATCCATGGCTGAGCTACAATTGTTCGAGCAGCCCCATGTGTTTGCCCTCTAATAACTCTATATGTCACCCCTACTGCAGTGTCTCTATGTCGCTACCTCAGGTAATTCTCAACTGAACCACTAGGCTCAAGATACTCTACCATATCCTAGAGGTATTAGCCTTCTTCTTCCTTACAACTTTAGGTGCCTTATGTACCTCAAAATCCTGTTGTTAGTTTCCAAAAAAATGAGTGATAAAAAGAAAAATTTGAAGAAAAACGCAGAATTTAAAAAGTTCAAATTTTTCCTCAATTTTCTTGCCCCTTTAACCCATTTGAAATCCCAACAAGTCTAATGTATACATATACATCAAGAATAATGATTATCATAACAAACTCAACATGCTCAACTTGTGGTATTACTTTATTCATCCATGTTTGACTTCCGATTAGGGCCTAAATTTGGATTTTAATTCAAAACAGGGTCATACATAATGATTATAGGCTACTTCAAGGGTCTTATATATAAGCATGATAGATTCTATATATTTTACAATGGAATACACATATAATCTTATTTAAACAATGAATAGATTAAATATAACAATTAGGTGCTGAGAAAGTTACCTTTTTTATGAGGAATAAAAAGTGAACAATGAAGAAACCAAGCAAAACCAAAGTTGGATCTTGTTTTTAGTGTGTTGGTACAAGTTCGTATCTCAAACAAGTGTCAATTTTTTCTTTACTTAAGTGTGATGTTAGATTGTGTTTTAAGAGGGAAGTTTGAATTCAAAGCGAAGAGTGAAGTTTTGAGGATGTTAATGAGTTAGACTGAGGTTAAGGATGTTTAAATATAGGCGAGGGCTGTTTTAGGTTATATTTGTATGTTGGTGGGCCTAAAATTTTAATTAAAAATTGGGCCTACTAAAGACCTAGCCGCGACAGCCACTTGCGCCTGCCATCTGCAACCAGGTATGGGGCGTAAGTGCCACCTGCAACCAACAGGTGCAGGGCCAAAATTTTTGCCCGCTTTTCTACAATCCGAACATGGCGTTTTGATATTTTTTTGGCAACTTATGATCCCGTAACCTAAGTTGGAGGTCCCAAATGTATGATCAAATCCTAAAGTCCGCATCTTTACATTTTTTCTCCTTAAAATTTTGTCTATTCATTTTATTACTCAACTTACCGTGTGGAACTTATGACAATGATAGGTTGATCACGCAGTCCCCTTACCTGAATATAGCAATTTTTACCAAATTTTGGGTAAGGCCAACAGTTGATGAACCTAAAAGAAGGAAAAACAACAAAAATGTGAACACTAAAAATAGTGGGTTTCATCCTACTAAGCACTTGATTTAACGTCAGGGCATGACTTGGATGTGTTGGTTACACAAACTTCACCAACAAGCACATAGGTTGCCTCCCATGCAGTGCTTGTTTTAACATCAAAGCACGATGTGGGTTTCTTGATTACTCAGAATTCATTAAGATATCCATAAGAGTACCCTAGGGGGTAATCAATACAAATAATCACTGAAACCACTCTCATGTCGTTTGGCTACTTCATTGACTTATGAATGCTGAATATAGCCTTCTCACTATTGACTCTAAATTTCAGCTTACCTTTCTCGATGTCAACCATAGCTCTATCTATAGCCATAAACGGTCTTCCAAATATTATTAGCATCTTGGTGTAAACCTCATAGTCCAGAATGACAAAGTCAGCTGGAAAGATGAAGTTATCCACTCTTACGATCACATCAAATAAGAATTCCATAGGCTTCTTTATTATTCAAGCAGCCATCAATAGCCGTATTGAAGTTTGTTGTGGAGGATTCAAACATAATTACTTGAACATGTACTGTGGCATCCGATTTATATTGGCACCTAAGACACATAAGGTGTTGGCAAATCAAAATGACCCAATAGTGCATAGTATAGTAAATGCTTCGAGATCATATGTTTTCTGCACCAAAAATTGAGTAGTGAATACAGTACAGTATTGTACACCATAAATATCCTTAATTATTACTCCTTTGTTTCCTATGACCAATTATTTCATAAACCTAGCATATCCAGACATTTGCTCCAATGCCTCGAGAAGAGGTATGTTCAAGCCTAATTCTTTCTGTATTTTAATAAATCACTTGAACTTAACTTCCTTTTTCTTCTTCTTTAATCTCTGAGGAAAAATTGGGGGTGATATCAGAATTTTTCTGATTTCTAGCTCAATAACCAGACCCTTACCTTTCTCCTCAGAAATATTACCCTTATCACTTGTTACCTTTTCAGACTCAACAATATGTGTCTCATCATCATCAGCATCTACAGTAGATAGTGGGGGCACTAGTAGCGATACCACTCCTTGTAGTAATAGAAAGTACATGACTATTATTTTTGGATTTTACACCGTGTTTCTCGGAAAGGTACCTGGCTGCCTATGGTTTAGATGTGC
Source organism: Capsicum annuum (assembly GCF_002878395.1). Classification (NCBI taxonomy): domain Eukaryota; kingdom Viridiplantae; phylum Streptophyta; class Magnoliopsida; order Solanales; family Solanaceae; genus Capsicum; species Capsicum annuum. The sequence continues at coordinate 326,845 of NW_025860675.1, forward strand.
TAAAATCTACCTAAACTGGTGATCGAACTTCTTGATAGAAGTGGAATTTGACTTGTCTTTCTATGTCAATCATGAAATGTCAACCATAATCTTTTTAAGGCCAATCTCCTAAACTTCTTGACCCTTTACCAGCTTAGCCAGCATCTCTTCTATACTAGATTCTACATCTCGTCTTTCCAGTGGAATATACCTATCTCTTTTCTCTCTATCGTCATCCTTCTTCCTTCAGTTACCATCTTGCTCTTTGCTACAGTATCTGTATCTGTCATAATAGTTACGACCATGGTTTCCTTGCCCTTGGGCTTAGAAATCCACAAACTAATAATCCAGATAATTTGCTTCCTCTTTTAATTCTAAATAGTAATCTTTAGAAGTTAACCCCTGTGTTACTACAACATTTACTTTCTCGGAAGTCACTGCTATAAGATGCTTTGGTATTATCCCTAGATCAGTTCTTATTAATGCAATATCTTATGCTACAGAGTCATAAACTATTTTCTGGTAGAAGGAGTCACCAATAGCATATGTGCCAGATCCCCTCTTAGCCTCCCAAGTTTGCCACCCTCAGTTAGTGAGTTAGATATAATCTAATATCTCTGAAGCTGCATCCTAGCATAGTCACACAAAAGCTCCTTATGTGATGGTGTCTACCATGGCTTTGGAGTTGATGGTCAAGGCTTAGTAGAATATCTCAAATAAGCTCATCTTTGACAACTGATGGTTGGGCACCGTACTCAGCTTCTTCTTAAACCTAAACCATAACTCGTACATAAATTCTAACTGTAACTGCCTAAAATAGTAAATATCATCCTTAAGTTACAACATCCTAGATGGAGGAAAGAATATGTTCAAAAATTGCCTGCGCAAGTCATTCCATGTAGAGATAGAGCTTGTTAGCAATTCCCCTAAATGTTAAGAGGTTTCTCATGTAGGTAAGAAGTGGAATAGCCTTAGTCTATGCATTTCTTAATTCACCCTTGGATTTGTATACGAACTGTAGATACTGATGATATTTTTAAGGAGTAAATTTGCATCATCTGTAGGGAGACCTGCAAATACACCCTTGAGATTTAAGAGTTAGATCATTGCACTCGTTGTGTCAAACATGATGACTGGGGGTAAAATAGGAGGAATAATGGCTCCAATCTCTTCTAGTTAAATGTATCCCAAATATTCTTCATCATTTTTATATGGTTTCCCGTACTAATATGCTGGGATTACTTGGACACGGGAACCTCTAGCTCTATTCTGGCTTCCACTGAATGATTCTTGGTGGTATGTTGCTTGTCTATACTCATTTAGCTCTGCCTCTCTAGATACCCTCTGAGCTTCTTCCATTTTCCTTCCTCTCAGTTTTGGCTTGATATAATAGTTCATTAGTCTAATGATCAACTATATTCTATACTTCTTAAGAAGGAGGGGGAGGTAAAACATCATGAACCCCTTCAGGAAGATTATCTTTTTTCTTCTTTGACATCCTACTAGGTGTTTGTAGGATCCTCTCTGGATTTGGATTTAGTAAGAGTAAGGAATTTCCTCTACCCCGTGTGCTAGGCAAACACTGTTGTATGCCTAACTAAGAACAGAAACAAGAAATAAAAACCCAAAAACTACAACAACTTCACATCACAAATCAATACTGTATCCCTCGACAATGGTACCAAAATTTGGTGATGTCGAAGCTACTCCTCCTCTAAGAATATGATACGGTCGCTTCCAAATATAGTAACTCAATAAATGTTAGGGTTGAATCCAAAATGAATTCGTAGATTCATGGTTCTCAATTATTGTAATCAATAGGCAGAACTGGAAAAGTAAATGGGGGGAATTTTGTAGTAATCTCGAGAAATTAACTATATCAACATTGGTCGTAATAAGTCGGATGCAAACATTAGGATAGTCTTCCCCCTGGCTTCTCAACTTCGTAGGATTATTGTGCATTGTTGAACCAACCAAATGCCTTGAATGTAGAATTGATAAGTTATCTACCATTTACATTCTTTTGGATGAGTAGAAGGATTTCACCGTTTACATATTTAGTCTCGGGATGTCTCCTTACTAACCCTGATCTTGATCTACTACAATCTTGACCGAGAGGTACAGATTGGGAAAAAGAGATTACAATAGTAATTTTTAGTTAATTACCAAAATATGTTTGCCTGAATTATCTACTTAAGATGATTTTTTTCATCTAATAACTTGACACTCAAAAGGGGATCGTTAACTGGGATCTAGGATAAGGGTTAGTAAGGCGACATCCTAAGACTCAAAAGGTAAAGGGTGAGATCTGTCAATTAGTCCACAAGATAGTTGATGGTACATAACTTATTAGATTTTGCATGTAAGGTATCAGAATAGTTTGACTGTTCATGATAAATCTGCGGAGTAAGAAGCTAGGGAGAACACGAGCCTAGTGTTCATGCTAGATTGATTACAACCAAAAACATTCAAATCTAGTTACTTTTAGTATTTCAGAAAATCCCCTCTATTTTTATTTCTATGCTACCTTGTGATTTAAACAAGATAAAGCATGATTTCTAATGTATTCTTTGTGGGATCGACCCCAACCTCATTAGGTTACTATATTTTTACAGTGAGTGCTTTATCAAAAAATTAGAGGTATAGTTTGGGGGACATCAACCTAAACTTTGTGAGTTGCAGCTATAGGATGCGCCCCCGCCTCAATACTTCTCTGATCTATAGATTGTGCACCATCAGATGGTGCACCACTAACTTAACCTAAAAGTTGTACGAATGCATCTCTAATCACTAACAAAGAAATAAACCCTGGTAGAGCTTGGGATGGTCCTTGGCCCACCGCTGGCAGGGGTAGAAAAATCTTTTGCTCATGAGCGGGAATAGGTTCTGGATAAGGCCCCCTCCCCTAGATGGTAGCTGGGGATACATATCTGGGATTCCCATGACCTATGGGTCCTCCATGAATAGAAGTAGGATCCCTAGGCTTGGTCTGGGGACCCTCATCTCATATAGCGGTAGCACACGTTCTATCCATCTATGAAATAGTGAAATCAATGGAATATTCTATAAACCAACTCAGAGTCTTAGTGTTATATGAGTGCAATAAATGGAGAAATCCTAAGAATGTCCCATAGCCTCCTAAATATAGGAAATAGACGTCATCTTTTCGATATGAAAAACTCTACTACATATTTTCTCTTGTTTCTAACAGTACAATTGTAAAGTAGACTCTAATACCAATTTATGATGACCCAATTTACAAGTCATGGTGGCACATACTCTATCCCGCCTGTACGTAAGCGAAACTGTAACCTCAAGTTAAATACAATGGGTTAGCTTGGTGGAAAATGCCCAACTTATGCCTAAATTAACAACACAAGTGGTAAACAAGAAAACCATTTGACATAGATAAAGATAGTCAACACAAGTTACCATCCAACTACCTGGTTAATCCAATACAAGACATCTCGTAATAATAGTACAACCCAAGTATCTAAAATAGTCAATACATTTGTCTCAAAATAAAAGACTGAACATAAAATATAGAGAGAAATAGGTGACACAAGACTCCAAGAGCTCACCCTATATCCAGATATAAACAATGCATGAACACAAATCAACAACGAGAACTAGCACTCTAATCACACTAAAAATGATATAGAAGTAGAGTATGAGTACCCAAACAATGGGTACATAATAGGCATTATCGGCCAACTGAGCTAAATCATGATATACGTATGATATAATACAATATATCATAACTAAGTCAAGGTATAGATAAAACCTGACATATCTCCAATACCGCTGCATATGATAAGTAATTAAATCGCTATAACAATATAACATAAGACATTAACAAATTCCAACACCATTGTGCATAATAAGTGAATAAATTAGAATAATAATGCATCATAAGACATCAACACAAGCAATCATAACTAGAAAAATTACTCCCGTACGCTGATTAGTTCGAAAATTTAATAACTCATCACACACACCCAATTCTTGGAGCATACACTCAAAGATAGAATAAAGCAACCATTCATCCCTTACAAATAATCATCATCACCATTTAAATGTCATGCCATAATTTATAACAATTCAATGAGTTTACCACCATCTAACAAAATAATTATCACTGCCCACTAGATTCCATTTATCAATTAACCTTCTATTATCAACTAATCCATTCATTAACTAATCATTATTTAACAACTAGGAATGATCTATCAATTATTCACCATAAAACCAAAACTCACCATTTATCAATTCAACATTTTTTCTAGACTAGTCATAATTTTATATTAAAGGACCTTTTATGAACTAGTTATTATGTTATCAACTAATTATCATCAAACCGCATTATATCATAGAATATATTTGAACTCAAATCGATAATTAAAATATCAATGTCATAATAAACCTCCAAAATTAAATCAGGAATAATTAATATCGTACTGATCCCCCATAATTGAATCGAGTGTAATCAACATCCACATTATCTTTCAAAACTGAATTGGGTATAATCAATATCATCATCATCTTTGGAATTGAACTGGGCATAATCATTATCAAAAGTGCTAGTATAGTCAAGCATCATGATTTCTAGCATAATTAATAACATAACTTCCCATGTAATTAATAAATGTGACTTCTAGCACAATTAATAACATAAATGCTAATATCATCAATAAGAATATACTCTATCATGATTACTAGCATAATTCTCTACCATGATCGCAACAATTATTTATATCATGGGCACTAGTTTATCACAACATGATTAATTTCTCCTAATAGGATAATTGATAATCTAATACATTAGTCCATGAGCATTACTTCTAATTCCATTATCACCTTAACCATCAAGTGCCAAGGTTACTAAATACTGCCCTAAGGGAAATTCTCTAGGTATTCAACAAGCGTATAAGGGTTTCAAGAAGAAAAATCGTTAATATTGACTTAAGATGGGTCAAAGAACCCACTTCTAAATCCCCAAAAGTAAGGTAAGTTCTACCCCGGAGTAGTCTAAAATATCTAAATCCACTCTTAGATTTTTAGAAAAACACAAATAGCCATAAGGTAGGGGTTTTTCCCCACACAATAACTAAATAAAGATAACTAAGTCATATCCCTTTTTTGTAAGAAACTAAGGACAATCGTACCCTAGGCATGAGTGACTAAGGTATTTGCACCTAACTTGAGTAATCTAGGGAATTCATATGCTAACCATGACCCATGAAATCCAAATTACCTAAGAAATAAGGAAACAAACTAGGTGTTTTAACTCTACGATTTCAAGTTGGCTTAAATGGTCCAACTAACTCAAGTATTGCATTTCATAAATCCAACACCTAAAACCCATCACAAATACAACACAAATCATAAAAAAACTATGACATAGCTCAAACAAACAAAGGATAAACTTAGCCTACCTTGACGTCAAAGAAAGCTCAATGATCTGCTAAACAACTGCTTTTCACCTTTAAGAATAATACTCAAGATACCAAGCTATCATAAACAAATTCTACTCATCAATATGAGAATAACGATACCCATATTTTACCATGGTGCTTTGGATCCAAAAATCACACAAAAACTCCCTTTGGGCCCCACTTGTGGAAATATCATTTTCAAAACAAACCAAAAATTCTTAGATGCTCAAGGAATCATTATACTAAAGAATGAATAAAATCCAAGATAAAATGGAGATAAAATCAAGCCCTCCATCTAGTGGTGCAGTAATGACACCCTTCCAATTGGGTTATAGATTGGACTCCAACTCAGCTATAACGCATTATTTGTGGCATGTCGATTAGACAACTACTTCCCATAGTTTCAGTTATAGAATCAGGACTATCAGATATAATCTTAAGTCTCAGTAAAAGAACTCAGATAGTTCTTAAGATTTTAAGACTGTTAGATATCATCAACTCAGAACAGTACAAAACTCAGCTAGTTCCATCAGAACCTAGACTGTCAGATTCAGTCACTCAGTATTAGTTATTTTAGTTATACAACTATAGTATCTCATGTTATCAGTACTCCCACTCAGTAATCATGTTATCACAAACTCAATTACAATTACTATGTATTCATGTATTTATTCTCACGTTCATTTTATCCAGTCAGTTAGTATAGTTCATGCATGTGAGCCCTTTCATTCAGCCTACCTCAAATGCTTACCAGTACATTAAATTGTATTGATCCAGTTATGCTATGGTGTTTTACTTTACACCATAGGTTCCAAAGCACGAGTTCCAAAGCACGAGTAGCATATCAATGTTAGTAGTTAGAGTTAGCAGTGAGTCCTCATCCTTCGAGGACATGATTAGTATTTTATCATTTTAGTATTCAGTTTATTTCAGTAGCTGGAGTTAGTTGGGGACATGTCCCATCAACTCCTTATTTAGATAGTTCAGTTTTAGTGGCTTTCAGACAACAATATGTTCAGATAGTTTATTTTAGTTCATGTTTTGGTATTGATATATCATACTCTCAGATAGTATGTTTTATCTATTTTGAACCTTATAGTATGTTTCAGTCTATTATTTCTACATTTTACATGATGTCATACAGTATATAGGTATAGATATCAGCCATGGGTTAGCTGGTGGTCCTTCGAGGTCATGAGCACCATGTAGCATTCCGAGTACTAGATTCGGGGTGTTAAAACACTAATACCATACTTATACCAGCATAATTAAACAAAAAATAATCCAAGCCAAAGGTGAACCAAGGCATGATTTATGCAACCCACTCCAAATCCAAACATAACCTTCATTTGACTTTCAAAGCGTGGTATGCACTCTAAACCAGGAAAAAAATCACCCAAGTTTTGTCCGTGCAATCCAATCACAGTAAAAACAAAGAATTGAAGCTTCTCCACCAAAAATCCATAAAAGTAAGCATGAGAATAAAGGGTGATCCATGCCAACATTACAACTGGTCTAGTAGACCCTAAAAATTGAAAAATAGTAGTTGAAATCACCAATACTAACCATAGAATGATCTGGTCTAGGAAGTCCCATCAATAAAGGGTGAAGCCATGCTCAATCCAACTCAAGCATACGACTTATGCTGAGTAGATCATCCAAAATTCCTATAAAGGCTGAAACACAAAGGAAAATTTGAAGGAACCAATGTCATCTCAATGGACAATCATCTAAAGTACTATCAACCACAATCCATATGAACTGAAGAAGACCAAAAATACAGACAAAGAGAAGGCTTAGCCCGTGTATAGGTAAGATCCTAACTTAGATAAATCTTAAAATAAAGGTTGCACCTAATCTCTACAACATCACGTGGAAATCTCAACACCAAGTCTTAATCACTCGATCTCGACTACCTAAACAAAACTTAAACATGGATAAGAATCAACACTCCAAATCTATCAGAACCTTTAAATTGGCATCCCAAAGTATCAAATCAAAAATTGAGCCAACAAGTCTAAACTATGGTAAAATACACAAATCAACCACACTATTCAATTTAAACATATTGTTACTAGATTATTTCAAAACAATAACTGAAATAAAGTTGAAGAATAAATAACTATAGAGGAAAAATCACCGACTGAAAACATAAGCAATCAAATCCATATTTGATGGAGGGCATGAACCACCCAAACAAACTCAAGAACTCACCAAGGTTGCAAACCACACTAGTAATAAGAAAAACCCTAGCAACTCAGAGAAATACTAACTTAGTTGGAATTTAGTAGATCCAATACTCCATTAAGAAACGAATACTAAATTTACTAACTTAGGAAGCGGTCACAGGAAAAATCACCTACTTCAAACTCTCTAACCTTACTTGATTGAGAACTACATCATAGGAAGAACAGAGGAGAAAACTCCACACCCATACAAACAACAACCATCACAATAAGACAAACCTACAACTCCTAAAAGACAAATACAAAACCCCTCACCCTCAATTAAAACCACTATCAGGTGATGAAATTGTAAAATTAGAAGGATAGACTACAAACTAGTCAACCTCAAAATAGGCTAAATAACTCAATCACCAAATCGAAAACCACTATGGAACCATGGAAAGACAACTTTCTTTTAGCAACATAATCCACTCCCCAACTAATATAGCATATTCAACAAAAGAGGAAAATAACCAACATCACCTAGCTATAGGAGAGAATCATCAAACTACGGTAGCCACCTGATGTGTTATGGTTAAGTAGCACTTTTGACGCTTAAAAGGATGAAAATGTGCATGTTACTTAGGTATTTTTTTTGGTTATGATGTGTTTAGTGTTATGTTTTGTAGGAAATTAGGATTTTGAACTATTCTAAAGAAAATGAGTGAAAATTAATGTTTTTGACTACTGAACTGGACACTTTTGACCTATACATACTTTTTTGGTTGTGTAGGTACCATAGTATGTGTCAGACAAGCTGAGAAACAGAAAATTAGAAGCAAAAAAAGTTGATCTAGCCATCTACCAAAAGCACCTACAGTCGTAGATGACACCTATGATTTATAGGTGCTAGGATATGTTGTCGAAGAGCCAGTACAAATAGTATCTAGAAGATTTTGAGGACCATGGCACCTACGTGGGACCAACTATGGCAATAGGTGCAACCTATGACTTGTAGGTGTCCTAGTAAGTGGCCACCGACCTCAGTTTTCCTTCTTTGTTTAGGAGTTGTTTCCTAGGGTTTCCTTGTACTCTATATATACCCTTTAGACATTCTTAGTGAGATTATGCACTGTTAATACTTCCAAATATATTTTTTATTCTAGGATTCGATTTTGATATTAGGATTGCTTTGTTCTTGATTTTGCTTGATAATTCAATTTGAAACGTTGAGTTTTTATTTATTGATCATTGTGACATTGTTTAATTCTTTAAATTATGAATTTTATTAATCGTTTCACAATAATGAGAGTATAAAGCCCTTAGCTAGGGTTGTAGGAACCATGATGGATTGCAACAGAAGGGGAATTGCTAAGTTGTTCTAAACTAGTATTCTTATATGTATTATGGTTGTATTTAGTTTAATAGATTTCTTAGTGGTTTCAAATGTTAGGATCTTACCTAATATATCACTTCTTACTTCATAGGAGGAGTAGAGATTAGGAAAATTTAATCACTGTAGTAATTTGAAGATTAATTATCAATCTAGGCTAATCATCATCATCTACTTAAGATAATTTTCTTTTATCTAATAACTTGAGACTAAAAAGGTAATAGTTAACTAGGATCTAGGATAAGGGTTATTAAAAAGACATCTTGAGAATCAAAAGGTAAAGGGTAAATTCCTTTAATGAGTATATAAGATAGTCGATGGTGCATAACTTATCATATTCTGTATACAAGATATTGGGTTAGTAGAAAATGTATGATAAACCTACTAAGTTAAGAAGATAAGGGGAACACAGTCCTAGTGTTTGTTTTTGATTGAGTACAACAAAAGTTGAGTTTTGTTACTGTTAACTATTTACAACTACAAACCCCCTATTTACTTTTCAGTTCTACATGTTGACTTTAACAAACTAGAGAGAGATAATTCATGTATTTCCCTGGGATTAGACCCTAACCTGAGTTGGGTTACTATATTTTGCATCGACTACTTTATCCTTTTTTAGAGGCATATCTTTTGGTAGCATAAAAATTTTGTCGCCATTTTCGGGGATTGCGGTGAGATTGTTGATTGAAGGTTATTGAAGTTTTTGGATTTAGTTTTTTTATTTATTTTGGTGTACACTAGTGCATGCCTTGCACTAGGAGTCAAGTCAATACCTTACTCCTACCATATCCAAACCTAAATATAATTCTATAACCAAATTGTACAATGACCAAATACGTACGTGACGACCAGCTTAAAGGTGTTTGAGATGATCCTAATGTTATGTCTCTTTATCCTGAGAATGTTAAAAATATTTTTAATGATAGAGCTGAGTATTTATTAGAAGAAGTAGCTGAGACCTAGAGGAATGAAGCTGAGGCCTATTGTATAACTCAACTGGAAGAGTTGGCGGGTTAGAGACTAATAATTTATCATCGAACAACCCTCAATGGTAATCGAGATAGGATTGAAGGTGGTAGATCTTAAGTAATCCCAATGTATTAGTACTTACCTCTATATAATTATCCAAAAAAAGAATATGGGGTACATTATCCTACCAAGACGGGAGCCATCATCCCTTCTACTTTGCCACTAGGTGTTAATTTTGACATTACTAGTGGTATGATCCACCTGTTAAATTTGAAAGGGGTGTTTGCGAGCTTTGTTATAGATGATGCAAATATACATCTTGTAGACTTTATTGGGTTTTGTACTCATACATGATACCTAGTTTAGATTATGAAGTGCTCATACTAAGGTTGTCCCCTTTTTAATTTATTAGTGAAGCTTCATTGTGGTTCAAGGAACTTCCTTCGGGATCAATTACTACTTGGAATGACCTGCGCAAGCAGTTGTACACCATTTTTCCATCTGGCTAGAATGTTGCAATTAAATGATATGGTATATAAGTTCAGGAAATTACATTCTAATTTTATGTTTGAGGCATGGTTCTAGTTTAAGAAAAAGTTAGGCATGGTACCCAATCATCGTATTTCATACACTAATTAGCTAGAGATATTTTATCAAACCCTGACTATCAATTCTCAAGCTATGGCAGATATAATCAATGGTGTAGTACTCATGCGTCATCATTCGGAAGTAGAATTTAATATTTTAGACCAGATCACTATAACCAACCGAGGATGGTATACACAAAAGGCAAAGAAAAATGTTAGAACTTATGACATTGGGGATTTCAGTAAGCATAGAGTGGATGATGATTTTATGGTGACTGAAATTGTGCAGCTTAGAACTAAGATTGGGCTCCTGATGAAGCATTTTGCAACAATGAATTCTGTGAAGGTAAATGTTGTGGGCTCATAGGGTAAGACCTCTAAATCTTGTGATTATGATTTAGAAGAGGAGGTCAAGTATCTAGAACGTGAGTTAGTGGGTTTGTGAGCTAACGGGCAAGGAAACCAAGTCAAAACTATTATGGAGATAGTTAAAAAAATCACAATAGGGAGAGTAATGGTGACTTGAGAAAAAAAGATGAATAATAGGTAAAGCGACACACGTATGTCCCGCTGGGAAGTCGGGACACTGAGTTGCAGATGGAGTAAATATTATCCAATCTTGTTAAGGATTAGAAAAGTTAGGAAACATACCTTAAAGAACTTAGAGAAGAGTCAGAGAATGTGAATGGTGTTAATCTTAATACGAAGAAGGGCAAAAGTAAGAGAAGGGTCGATGAGCCTATAGTAAAGCAAATTCCAAGACCTCCCCCACCTTTTCCTCAAAGGATAAAGTAGAAGAAAAAAGAATGGAAGTTCAAGAAGTTTATTGCCATACTAAAAGAGTTGAGTTGGGGAGCCTAATTTTAGAATCAATAAGAGGAAGTCACATTCAACGTCCGCAGAATTATAAACCAGCCAAATAGCATTAGGGTGATATCGGTTATTCATTGTGTTGACGACCTAGGAGGTTATTCTTTTAAGTACAGTGATGAATTATGAGTAACCAAGGTATCTTTGTCATGCCGCTATTTTAAATCAACTGTTGCATGTGAGGCAACCCATGGGCTTGTTGGTGAATCCTAAGTAACCAAGTTTGCCATGTCATGCCATGATGTTAAATTAAGCGTTGGGTGAGAGGCAACCTACTATTTTAGTATTAACATTATTCTATTTTTATTGTAGGTAAAATAGGATGAGAACAACCTAGAACAAGGTAATACTTTGGTCAATCTAGAATATACTAGGAAAGGTGACTGGGTGACCAAATCGTGAAGGTCATAAGTCCCACGCTAGGTAAGTTGTGCATTGAATAATCAAAAAGAAATTTTGTGGATTTTTGGGATTTCTAGACTTTAAATTTTGAACATACTTATGATGTTCTACACACCACTTACGACCACGTAAGTAGCATAATAAGTATAAAAATGAAAAGCCCAGAGACCAAAAATAGGGCCGAAATATATTTGGTAACCTATGAAGCCCACTGACGACCAGGTCATAGTTGCCACCTTTGGTGCATAGGTAGTACTATAAGTTCCAAAAAAATTTTCCTAGTTTATAGAAAATATAGGCCTATCCTAAACCTTAGTGACCCAAATCTAACACCCCTAGGGCTATACCCTAACCCTTCCCCCCCTCCCCACCCCAAACCTTGATGTTTATCTTTCCCTATAAAAGTCAAAATATCCCTACTTCGCCAACACTTCATATAACGTAAGATCATTAATTTGGCTCAGTAAAAACTTGTCCTAATTGAATGTATTACCAATAAAAGCTAGGGTTTCTTCATTTTATCAAGTTTTACTTTTTATTCTTAAAACAAAAAGGTAAATATTCTTGGCGATTAATAGAAGTATATTGTGCTAAACATGAAATAAGTGAGTTGATATGGTCAATTGCATGCAAAATATCTAGAAATCTACAAACTTGTATTTAGGAGCCATACATTAGCCAAAAAGCATAAATTGAGGCATTGTTCTATAATAAATAGGTTATGACCATTCCCCAAAAGGAAGTAAACATTGAAAAGGTAGAGGAATACCAAGAGTATTTTTATGTCTCATGTGTATTAAAAGTTAATTCTAGTATTACGTGTAAATATTGGACATGGATGGACTGAATATAATTTATAGAGATGTAAGGTTTAGGAAAAATTTAAAGTTTTAGAATTTTGAGTTTTTCTTCAAACTTTGCAATCCAATTCTATCTTTCGGAGACTAAAACTTTATTTTTTAGGTACACATAGAACCAAAGGCTTTCTAAAAAAAGGCAGGTCTATCGAGGCAAATATTAAATTCCCTAAGCATAGTGGCTCGGTGGAGGAGTACCCTATTGCCCTGACCAGAGCAATTTACCCACAAACTAGGTCTTAGAGACATGTTGCAACTAATTAAGATGGTTATTATAGCTACCTTACGCATCCATCTCGTAGCATAGTCAAAGTGGGGAAGAAAACCTACTTCTACTTACCTAGGGCTCAACCAGAGGCCATCATACCAGTACCTAGGCCAAGGATGAAGTCGGCCAGAAATTCACCACTACACTTTCCCTAGTTTGACAAGGATAGGATGGTGAGAAGGAGGAAGTAGATTCTAATCCACTTCTAGAGGAAGATACATAGGACCCTCAATGTGAGGAGGGTTCACAAGATAAGTCTATAGCCACAGCCCATGAGCCATCATCTTCGGTACCCTAGTCTGATGAGGGTATAACATATATATTTTATCATGAGCAACCATCCCAGCCAGACTAGATTTTCTACCCTACTCAAATCTTAGTAGAGCCTATTTATGAAGTGAACATGAGGTGTTGTGTATAGGGTCTACGGCTGATTTATAAGAGAGATAACTTTGTAATTGAGATTGGACAACCTAGGAAGACTATTTGGGAGTAGAAATGGATTTAGTTTTTTGGGTTTCTTGGGGAACCCCTTTTATAGGCTATATTTGATCATTACAGGTTGGGGTGGATAAATATACCCCTAGGGTTAATAAAGCTAAGCATTGGTGTGTAAATTCTATGCTTCCTATGCCTCTAAAGTAGCATTGACCATACCCATAGGCGATAAGAAAGTAGAGCAACCCCAGTTAGAAAAGATGCTAGTAAGAGGGTTCATGGTTGATATATCAGCAGCGGCCATTCATCGAGTATTATTTGGACCTAATTATATAGCTCATGTGTCTATAGTAGACTGTTATAAGTGATTGAGATTGGCTTATAATAATCACGCTATGAAAGATGAATAAGGGAGAGGGTAGGTTTGAAAAGGTGAATTATAAGTTAAATTTCACCTCTTAGTGGTAATGCCCCATGGGTCGATGGGGGAAGGTTTTATTAAGAAGGTGGCACTAAATTTCACCATAAAAATTTGGTGGCTGGTTGTGCGATTCTATTTATATCTGATTGTAATGGAAAATTTATTCATATGGGATGGTTTATCACTAATTGAGAGAATGATGGATGTTTATCATATTAATTTTATAGCCATTATTAGATATAAGCTTAATGATTGGGCATTTGGTGATATGATGGGACTATCCTTTCCTTGCCTTCTACGATTATTGTATGATGATATTGGTGTGCCTTAAATTTTATGAATGATCCTAAAGGGGAGATATTGTAATACCCTGCATTTCTTTAGAATAATCTAAGTCTTAATACATCAGTATTCATATATAAAATTTTCAAAACACATTATTTGTCAGTTTAGATCTTTCCAATGCATAGGAAATTAAATTAACTTTCCAATGACATAAAGTTTGCCCAAATCCGATAACTGGGTAAGAAGTTATGATTTTAAGTTTCTCACGTTAAACACCGCCATTTTAACCCTTAGTGCATCACAGATCCAGTCTAAATGACGATTGGCAATTTGCAGTGAAGGTGCACGATCTTGGTGCATCACGCTAAAGGGCAAATTGGCATTTAGCTGTTTCTTGTGTCTCTTCGTGATTCCACCTTGTCACAGTGAGCTTCCAGGTCACAAACAAGGCGGCAACACAATTACACCATGTTGCACCACTATGCATTTTCCCAATTGTCCCTTTTCCAGTGGCATGCCACGATATTGGCACGTCATACCAAGGGTGAAAATCGGGCATTATTTCCAGTTTTACAATTTTAAACTACAGGGGCAGTTTGGTCTTTTTCAATGGCACCAAATCTGCCTAAACATGGGATTTAACCCTAAGAGAGAATTATTTGCTCACTTTTGCGTTATTCTCTCAAATTAAAATCAACTCTCTTCAAGAACAGGATCCCTAACTCTAAAACTAAAGGCCAAATCTAAAGAACTCTCTATTAATCCTTGTAAATTCACTATCGTAGGTATGTTAGATGTTCATCGATGGATTAATTTCATCCATGGAGTCCAAGTATCCTATTTAAATTTTAAAATTTTTACCTTTGCAAGTTAATTGATTTTAAATTGTGATTTTACCCATGAATCTCCATGTACTATTGATTTTATACCCTGATTCAATGAAATTATTGTTGTTATTCAATCCTCCATGTTTTAATAATATTATTTATTAAATTAATCCTTGATTTAATAATATTATGTCTAATTCATGCTATTTCAAAAGTTCCATGACTTTGTTATGATTGTTTTAAACCATGAACTACAAGTGTTTGATAAAATACCTATAAGAGTGATTGATTTATTAAAAGCTTTCATGCTTTGTCCCCCAAGCTTTAGTGTCATTTTACCATTATTACTTTTTAGTACTGGGGATAGTGAATACCCAAAAACCATAGGTGTTTATGTAGTCTAGTCTCAGTACATTACAGAATAGTCTTCAGAACATACTATAAGCATTATCATAATAGTCAAATATCTATCAGTTAAACTCAAAACAGTCTAGGATTTCAGTATCTTTCAGTTGGGAGTAGGATTTATCACCAAGCGAGTGTAAGGATGGCACCTTCCCCGTCAGATAGGAAGAGTCATTAGTAGTAGTCCCTATACTCTAGAACTGCGTAGCCAGCGTAGGATATGAGAAATCACCTGCTAGATTAGGCTTGACTATCTTGTAGGGGTCACCCATTAGTTTAGACTTGACACCCTTAGTCCTTTGGACATTATATCAATTCAGTGGATCCCCACAACAAGATTTAGTACTCGTGGCACGGTATTAACACCCTTATAACTTGAGTTATAGGTTGGACCCTGATAAGCTCAAATTGGGAAATGTTGGTTAGATGATACCTCCCAGAGTTTCAGATATAGTCTCAGCTATAATCCTAGTTTAGTTATTCATTCTCAGTGTTGTTTGACCAAAGCATACATATTTCATTTCTTTTAGTATTTTAGTTTACAAATTTTGCTCAGTTTATGTTATATTCTTCGTCATGCATCCTCAGTATCTATATATTTTCTCGTATCTTTATTATTTATGGAGTTTCATGCATACTCATTATTTATAGATTTCCACATATTTCCAGTACCTACAGATATTGACCTCTCTATTTAGTACTCCATGCTTTACATTCATATTTAGTTAATTATTAGTTTTGTTCATGAAACCATGCATATCAGCTTACCTCATTTAGCATATCAGTACATTTAAAGTGCTAATTGTATATTTTTTATTTTGTTCTATAATGTATTATATCATAGGTTCTGATGCTCAGTTCCCGACTCATGATTAGAGTTATCAGATCCTCAACAATTGTACTGGTGAGTCCTCATACTCCAAGGACAGGATTACTTTATTTTATGTCTTAATTTAGTAGTTAGTTGGAGTTATTTGGGTCCTATCCCATCAACTCACAGTCATTAAGTATTAGAGGCTTATCAGATATTAGAGTCGGTTATTCAGTATGCAACATTATAGTTAGTTATCTAGTTTATCAGTATTTTATCAAATTCAGTTAGTTATTTCTATCAACACTTATTTCAATTTTGAATTTAGTTATTAAAACCTTATGGCATGTCAGTATTCTTTTGCATTTATGGTCATGTTATCCAATTCTCACAGCAGGTACCAGCTCATAGGTTATCTTATGGTCCCTCGAGACTGTAAGCTCTATATGATGCCCAGGGTGTGCTCTTAGGTCATTATAAACTTGGTATCAGAGCCTAAGGTTTTATAGTGTCCTAGGAAGTCTAAAAACCACATTAAGTAGAGTCTTATGCATGGGTATGTAGCGTACCACACTTATAGATGAGAAGCTACAAGAAGTTTAGGAAAAAGTTTCCCTTCTTTTAGCATTCATGCCATGCGAGTGAGCATGAGATCATGTTAAACTCCCTGTCTCTCATGTAAAATTCGGAGCTGCATTCACTAGTCTAGTGAACTCCATAGCATTACAGATTGAACGGACAACTATTTTTCTAGCCAACCCAGTGGCTAATAATGCTGCAACTAGAATTCGAGATTTCACCTGGATGAATCCTCCTTCTTTCCTGGGATCCAAGTCTGAAGAGGAACCACATGAATTCTTAGATATGGTTCATAAGGTCACAAATTCTATGGGAGTGAAATCTAGTCAGAGTGCTGAGTTAGATGCATACCAGTTGTAGGATGTAGCCTATACTTGGTTTAAGCAGATGAAGGTTGATAGGGGTGTAGATGCAGGGCCTGTAGAATGGGAAGAGTTGGCCATAAATTTCTTAGATAGATTCTTCCCATTGGAGTTGAGGGAGGCCAAGGTGTTAGATTTTATTAACTTAAAGAAGGGCAGCATGAGTGTGAGGGAGTATTCCGTCCAGTTTACATAGTTAGATAGATATGCTTCTTATGTGATAGCTTATAACAGGTCTAAGATGAGTAAGTTTGTGTCTGGAAAATCTGATAGTATGGTTAAAGAGTGCAGTATGCAATACTGATTAGTGAGATGGACTTGTCTAGGATGATGGTCCATGATCAGCAGATAGAGAAGTAGAAGATAAAGGTAAGGGAGAGAGGAAACAAAAGGGCGAGGACAGGTAGTTTTAACTTCAATAAACCAAAGTAAGAGGGTGGTAGCCGTCCTCAGTTTTATCAGAGGTCTTCATCCCCAGCACCCTCTTCAGTCAGTGCTCTCGTACCTAAATTCAAAAATAACAATAGGGATAGAGCACTAGGCTCTAAGTCCCAGGTTAGTGTTACTAGTGCTTGTACAAATCCTCTATGTTAGAAATATGGCAGACACCATCGGGGTGAGTGTAGAGTTGGTAGTGATGTGTGCTTCGTGTGTTGCAAGTCAGGCCATCAGATTTGGAAGTGTCGAGTAGTTTCTCATAAAGGTAGGGATAAGTGCCAACAAGGCCAATCCCATCAGTTATCAGGGTGCCACTTCCAGGGCTACCAGTGGTCAGCGTCCTAATAGATTATATGCTCTTCAGTCCTACCAAGAATAGGAAAATTCTCCTCACAATAGTTATTGGTACGTTCTAGGTACTTCACTTACATGTTTATGCCTTACTAGACCCCAGAGCTTCTTTTTCTTTTATAACTCCATAGATATCCATTAATTTTGGAGTTACTCCCAAAACTCTAACACAACCCTTTTCAGTGTCTACCCTAGTAGGTGTTTCCATCATAGCCAGATATGTATACAGGAACTGTCTGGTCACAATATCTGAGAAAGATACCTTAGTTGATCTCGTAGAGTTAGATATGATGGATTATGACATTATTCTCAGCATGGATTAGCTCCATTTATGATATGCCTCAGTTGATTGTAGAAATAGAATAGTTCATTTTTAGTTCCTATATTAACTAGTTATTTAATGAAGGGGTAGTACTAGAGATCTTAGGGGTCAGCTTATTTCATACCTTGGAGCGAGAAACATGATATCGAAGGGGTGTATTTACCATCTTATGTGAGTCAAAGACTCTAACTTAGAAACTTCAACTCTTGAATTAGTTTCAGTAGTAAATTAATTCTCAGATGTATTTCCTAAAGATCTTCTCGGAGTTTATCCGGAAAGAGAAATCAACTTCAAAATAGACCTTCTTCAAGAAACTCAGCCCATATCTATTCTACCATACAGAATAGCTCTAGTAGAACTCAACAAGTTAAAACAATAGTTAAAGGATCTTTTAGATAAGGAATTCATTAGACCCATCGTCTCTCGTAGGGTGCACCTATTCTATTTGTGTGCGAGAAAGAGTGTTCTCTAAGAATATGCAAAGACTACCATCAGTTCAAAAAACTCATAGTCAAGAATAGATATCCACTTCCTAGAATCGAAGACTTATTTGATCAACTTCAAGGTGCTAGCCACTTTTCAAAGATAGACCTTAGATAAAGCTATCATCAGCTTAGATTCAGGGAATGTGACATTCTAAAAATAGCTTTCCAAACCCGATATGGTCACTTAAAGTTTCTAGTTATGTCTTTTCATATCACGAATTCCCCAGTAGCCTTCATGGACTTGATGAACCGAGTGTTCAAGCAGTACTTGGACATGTTCATCATAGTCTTCATTAATGACATTCTTTTTTATTCCTATAGTAAAAATAATCATGCAGACCATATCAGAATAATGTTACAAACTCTTAGAGCTCACCAGTTATTTGCTAAATTTAGTAAGTGTGAATTCTGGCTAAGATCAGTAGCTTTCCTTGGCCATATTATTTTTGGTGATGGCATTAGAATGGATCCTCAAAATACTGAGATGGTGAGAAACTGGCCTAGACCCATCTCTCCATAGACATCAGGAGTTTCTTGGATTTTGCTAGCTATTAACATTGGTTTATTATAGAATTTTCTTCTATTGCATCCGCCGTGTCTAGATTGACTCAGAAGAAAGTTAAGTTTCACTAGTCATATTCCTACGAGAAGAGTTTTCAAGAGTTGAAGACTCGACTAACCTCTGCCCTAATTCTTACCATGCTAGATGGTTCAAATGTGTTTGTTATGTAGTATGATACATGTAGAGTAGGTTTGGGTTGTGTCCTCATATAGAGAGGTAAGGTCATAGCCTATGCCTCCAGACAACTTAAACCCTACGAGAAGAATTATCCGACTCATGACCTTGAGTTAGCAGTAGTAGTATTTGCTTTAAAGATTTAGAGGCATTACTTTTATGCGGTGCATGTAAATGTGTTCACGGACCATAAGATCCTGCAGTATGTGTTCTCTTAGAAATATTTTAATCTACATTAGAGAAGGTCGTTAGAGTCGTTAAATGATTATGACATGAGTATTTTGTATCATTCGGGCTAGACCAATATATTGGCTGATGCTCTGAGTAGAATGTCTATGGGTAGTGTTGCTCATATTGAGGATGGTAAGAATAAGTTACATCATGATGATCATCAGCTTGCCCGACTAGGTATTCGCTTACTCGATTCAACAAAAGGTATTATATAGGTATAGAGTAGCTCAAAATCATCTCTAGTTTCTGAGGTAAAGGAAAAGCAAGATAGAGATCTCAATCTCTTTATGTTGAAAGAATTAGTCAGATATCAGAAGGTGGAGGTTTTCTCCCAAGGGGGAGATGGTGGGATGTGTTATTAGGGTCGGCTATGTATGTTTGGTATAGATGACTTGAGGCAACAAATTCTTGCAGAATTCCATGGTGCGCATTACTCTATTTATTTAGAGGCCACTTAGATGTACCGTAATTTGCTAGAGATATATTGGTAGAGTGAGTTGAAGAGAGATATTGTAGAGTTTTTAGCTAAATGATCTATGTGTAGGCAAGTTAAGATTGAGCACCAGAAGCCTAGTGGTCCATGCAGGAGTTCAGTATTCCCACTTGGAAATGGGAGGAAGTTAACATGGACTATGTGATTGGTTTGCCTCGTACTCGTCATCAGCATGATTCTATTTGGGTTATAGTAGATAGAATGACAAAATAATCTCATGTCTTGCAAGTCCACACCTCTTATTCAGCTGAGGACTATGCTAAACTCTATCTCAGAGATTTGGTCAGGTTGCACAATGTTCCCTAATCTATCATCTCAGATAGAGGTACCCAGTTTACCTTTTATTTTTGAAAAGCATTCCAAAAAGGTCTTGGTACCAAAGTCTATCTTAGTACAACTTTCTACCCAGGAAGATGGTCAAGAAGAATGGACCATTCAGACTCTAGAAGATATGCTGAGAGCATGCGTAGTTGATTTTACAGGTAGTTGGGACGACACCTTGCCTTTGATTGAATTCACATATAATAACAGTTGTCATTCTAGCAGCAATATGGCTTCATTGGAGGTTCTCTAGGGTAGGATATTTAGAACTCTAATTAGTTGGTTTGAAGTAGGTAAGGCTGCAGTTGTAGGGCTGACTTGGTGTTTGATGCTTAGAGAAGGTTCAGTTGATTAGAGAAAGGCTTAGAGCTTCCTACAGCCAACAGAAATTGTATTTTGATGTGAGAAGAAAGGATCAAACATTTGAGGTCGGTGACATTGTGTACTTGAAAATCTCTCCCATGAAGAGAGTGAAGAGATTCGACTAAAAATGGAAACTCAGTCCCCGATATGTAGATCCCTTCAGAATTATCAATCATTTCAGAAAGATAGCCGACGAGCTTGAGTTGCCTTCAGATTTAGCCTCAGTACACCCAGTGTTACATGTCTCTTTGTTGAAAAAGTTTATTGGTGATCCAGCTATAGTTATTCCCTTAGAAAGTGTAGATATTCAGAATAGTCTTTCCTTTGAGGAAGTTCTAGTCGAAATTCTTGGTCATCAAGTTCTTAGACTAAAGAACAAAGAAGTTCCACTGGTTAAAGTTTTTTGGCGGAATCAGTCCATTGAGGGATCCACTTAGGAAGCAGAGCTAGATATGCAGACCAAGTACCCTCATCTTTTTCTGCAAATCTAGATTCAGTATAAGGTACTAATTTTCTGAAGATTTTGGTCTATAATGCTTAGTTTCAGTTATACATCATGTTTAAGTCAGTCGTGCATTTAGGAATCAGTTCAGTCATGTATTCCATGCATTAGATATACATGTTCAGTGCGTAAGCTTAGTCCATCAATTTTTCCTTAGCTTAACCAGTCTCATTTGAGGACGAATGATCCCAAAGGGGGAGATATTATAATACCTCACATTTCTTTAGCATAATCTAAGTTCTAATACATGAGTATTCGTATATTAAATTTTCTAAACACTCATTATTTGTAAGCTTAGAGCCTTTTATTGTGTAGGAAATTGAATTATCTTTCTAACGATATAAAATTTTCCCAAATCTGATAACCAGGTAAGATGTTATGGAGATTTTAAGTTTCAGTCATTAAACAACGTCATTTTAACCCTTAGCACATTGCGGAGCCCATCTAAATGATGATTGGTAATTTTCAGTGAAGGTGCACAATCTTGGGACATTTCGCCAAATGCCAAATTGGTATTTGGCAGTTTCTAGTGTCTCTCTGCGATTCCACTGCATTGCGGTAAGCTTCTAGGTCACAAAAAAGGTGGCAATGCAATTACACTATGTCTCACCACTATGCATTTTCCCAATTGACCCTATTCCAGTGGCTTGCCGCGATAGTGGTGCGTTGCGGCATGGGTGAAAATTGAGAATATTTTCCAATTTCGCATTTTAAATTATAGGGGTCATTTTGACTTTTCCTATGGCCCTAAATCTGTCTAAACACGGTATTTAACCCTAAGAGAGCATTATTTGCTTACTTTTGCATTATTCTCTCAAATTAAAATCAACTCTCTTTAAGAACAAGAACCCTAACTCACAAATTCAAGGCCAAATCTCAGGAACTCTCCATCAATACTCCTAAATTCATTAATCCAAGTATTTTAGATGTTCATCCATGGATTCCTTTTATCGATGAAGTCCAAGTGTAATACGCCAAACTTCCTTAAAGCCTATTTCCATCTCTATATGATTAAGGGATGACTTCCCAAGTGATAAATATTTTGAACCACATAGAATTTTGCTAATATCAACTTTTTTCTTGTGGAGCATCAAATAATATTTCCGTCGATACCAAATTCATCAAAATCCGATGTCGGGGTAAAAAGTTATAGACATTTTACAGAAGGCTGTCTAAACTGCCTATGTATGATGGGCAGGCCGACGGACCATCGAGCTAGCGATGGACCGTCACCCACACTTGTCGCCATGAGGCAGTAGTTCAATTCACTGGCCAAGTGTGACATTCAAGACCGATGGACCGTCGACTTAGTGACGGACCATCGCACCCCATTGCCACATGTCCAGATCAGTAATTTTAATTTGGTTTTTAAAGGGATTTTTGGTCTTTTTCCACCCTTTTTAGCACGTATTTATATCAGATCAAAGCTCCTAACTTTATTATTCAACAATAACATCAAAATCTAGGGTTTCTTTCAAGATCAAAAACCTAAGAACAAGATCAAAACCCTTCTTCAAGTAACTAAGATTCTCTTCAAGAATCTATAAGAAAAAGTCTCCTAAGGTATGTTAGATGTTTATTCTTGGGCTCCTTCCACCTAAGAAGTCCAAGAATCCTTTTCAAAATTACAAAGTTTATGTATTTATGAGATTTCATGATTTATGTGTATTGAAGTTCATAGTTACGTGTTGTTGAGTTTTAATTCATACTTTTGAATACAAGTTGCAAGTCTTGGTCATGATATGGGTTGAATTGCATCATGTCCATATGAAAACCATAAATTTTGCAAGTGCTTGTTAAAAAATCTTATTGAATAATTTATGATATGTTGTATGCATTCCCATTCACGTGTATTCCTTATTGAGTAAACTTTGAGATATTGGTATGCATTTCCTATACCTTTATATGTTCATGAAATTCAAGTGATTGGGGAGATGTCACATTGATTATGTTGTGGATGATAGACTATTATCATGTCATGTATGATTTATCCTGTTTTATGATATTTATGTTATCGAGTCCTGGGGGTATTAAATTCCCAAAATTTAGCTGCTTGCCTAGAGCTGAGTTAGTCTCAAGATAATCTCATTCATGCTATGATCTATAGAATTCAGATAGTTACAAAACTAAAAGAAATTTAGTGATCTCATTATAAGTGCAATCCAGTCTCAGTATAGGTCTAATCCGACTTAGTATTCAGTTCTGACTCAATAATATTCAGCAGTAATCATTATTTAGTAGTACTCAGCAGTATTCAGTAGTCAGCTCAGACTTCAGTGAGACTCAGTAGGCTAACAAGAATTCAGTGGCATTTAGCTAAATAGTAGAATCCAAGTAGCATTCCATCTGATAATGGAACCAAGTGAAGTCAGTCAGATCAGTCAAGAAATATGAACAGTAATAGGTTCAGCTCAGTCTAAGTCCAGTTAAGAATTAGTTTAGAGTCTTTCTATTGGGAAAAAGAACTAGACCGAGCAAGTACAGGGATGACGACTTCCCTATTAGAGAGGAAGAGTCGTTAGAAGCAATCTCTATACTCTAGAAATGCATAGCCAATATAGGATCATGAGTCACCCGCTAGATTAAGGCTTGACTACCTTCTAGGAGTCACTTGTTTCCTTAGTCTTGACTTCCTATTCCGGGTCACCCATTAGAGAGGTTTGACCATAGTAGTTTCTATAACTGTGGCACGGTATTGACACCCTTCTAGCAGGGGTTACAGGTTGGACCCCACTAGATCAAATTCAGGGCATATCAGTTAAGTGAGAACTCCCACAATTGCAGTTTCAGTATCAGCCTTTAGAGTAGAACTTAGAAATAAGGACTGTCAAATATAGTCATCCATCTCAGTAAGGAACTTATATAGTTTCACAGATTCATGGACCACCCACTATATAGGCCTGGTCTCACATAAAATTAATTAGTATTAGTACTAATAGATCTAGAGATCACCTGTTAGATAGGCCTAATCTCAAACTCAGTCCATCATTTATGTTATTAATTGATTCAGAGATCGCTCGCTAGATAGGCCTGATCTCAAACTCAGATTCAATCATTCCTTATCATTATTACTAGATTTGAAGATCATCTGCTCGATAAATTTGATCTTAGTTTCAATTAGTTGATATTAGTAAGATTAGAGTTTAGTTATTAGTAGACTCAGTTATTCAGACTCTTAGAGTTAGTAAACGTAGATATCAATATTAGTAAACTCAGTTGTCAGAAGTTCAAGTATTCAGAAGGTAGTATTCAGTCCATACGTATATCCTCATTCAGTACTCTCATGTTATTCAGTTAAGTTTTGTTCATGCATTATCCCTTTTATTTAGCCTTACATCATTTAGCATACTAGTACATTCAAAGTACTGACACATACTTCTCTCTTTCCCTATGGTGTCTTATACCACAGGTATAAAAGGGCAAGAACCAAGGCATCCTTAGCAGTCCAGACTCAACCAGCAGCTGTTGACTTAGCAATTATTCCTCATCATTCGAGGATAATCCTTATTATATTATGGAATTAGACTCAGTTTATTTTCAATAAACAGAGTTAGTTGGGGACATATTCCATCAACTCCACATATCAGACAGTTTATTGGCTTTTCGGAAAAATGTATTAGTATTTAGTTTTTTTTAGTTCAAGTATTTTTAGTTGTTTTGAACCTTATGGCAAGATTCCGCTAGTTTTCCACATTTATTTCAGTATATAATGTAGTTCTCAGGTATAAATATCAGAAAAGGGTTAGCTTGTGGTCCTTCGGGATGATGAGCACCGTGTGGCATTTTGATTTTAGAAAATCGGGGCATTACACCAAGTATCCTATTTAAATAATAAAATTTTTATCTTTGCAATTTAATTGATTTTAAATTATGATTTCACCTATGAATCTCCATGTACTATTTATTTTATACCAGATTCAATGAAATTATTGTTGTTATTCAATTATCCATGTTTTAATATTATTATTTATTTAATTAACCATGAGTTAATACTATTATGTCGAATTCATACCATTTCTATAGGTTCCATGACATTCCTATGATTGTACTAAACCATGAACTACAAGTATTTGATAAAATGCCTACAAGAGTAATTTATTTAATAAAAGCTTTCATGCTTTATCACACAAGCTTTAGTGTCATTTTACCATTGTTGTTCTTGACTCCAGGGGGTAGTGAATACCTTAAAACCATAGTTGTTTATGTAGTCTAGTCTCAGTATATTACAGAATAGTCTTCAGAACATACTATGAGCATTATCAGAATAATCAAATATCAGTCAGCTAAACTCTAAACAGTGTAGCATTTCAGTGTCTTTTAGTTGGGAGAGGATTTAGTACCAATCAAGTGTAGGGATGGCGGCTTCTCCATTAGATACGCAGAGTCATTAGTAGCAGTCCCTATACTCCAAAACTACATAGCCAGCATAGAATATGAGATGTCACCCATCAGATTAGGCTTGACTTTCTCGCAGGAGTCACCCATCAGTTCAAGCTTTACATCCTTAGTCCTTTGGATATTATATCAGTTTAGTGGATCGGCGCAGCCAGTGTTAGTACCCATGGCACAGTATTACCACTCTTTAAACTAGGGTTACAAGTTGGACTCCGATTAGCTCAAATTCGGGAATGTCGGTTAGATGATACCTCTTATAGTCTCAGATACAGTGTCAGTTATAGTCCTAGTTTAGTTATTCAGTCTAAGTGTTATTTAACCAAAGCATATACATTGTCATTATATCAGTATTTTAGTTTACAGATTTTACTCAGTTCATGTTATATGCTTGGTCATATATCCTAAGTATCTATAAATTTTTATGTATCTTCAGTATTTATGCATTTTCATGCATACTCAATATTTATAGATTTCCACATATTCCCAAAACCTACAAATTTCATTCTCTCTATTTAGTACTCCATGCTTTACATGAATATTCAGTTAATTATCAGTTTTGTTCATTAAGCCATGCTTATAGGCCTACCTCATTTAGCATACCAGTACATTCAAATTATTGATCATATACCTTTTCTTTTGAACTATGATGCATTATATCATAGGTTCTAACACTCAGTTCTCAGCTTGCGATTAGACCTATCAAATGCTCAACAATTGTAGTGGTAAGTCCTCATACTTCAAGGATAGGATTACTTTATTTTATGTCTTAATTTAGTAGTTAGTTGGAGTTAGTTGGGGCCTATACCATCAACTCGTTGTTATTCAGTTTTAGAAGCTTATCAGACATTAGAGTCAGTTATTCAGTATTTAGACATTACAATTAGTTATCTAGTTTATTAGTATTTTATTAGATTCAGTTAGTTATTTCTATAGACTCATATTTCAATTTTGAATTCATTTAGTAAAACCTTATGGCATGTCAGTATTCTTCTGTATTTATGATCATGTTATCCAATGCTCATAGTAGGTACTAGCTCATGGGTTAGCATGTGGTCCCTCGGGACTCTAAGCACCGTGTGACCCCCAGGGTGTGCTCTTAGGACATTACAATCAAGGATTCAGTAAACCCTGTCTTTTCCCAGATGTACTATGAACCTTCATAGTGACTCCAGTGGTCTGAGGTCCTATTAATTCCTATAGAGCCGACTAATAGATATGGTCAAAACATTGATGCTAGTATGGGTTTTGAGATGGGGTAGCAGATAGAGGTCCCTGATATAAGAACTCAGGTCAAGGAGACTCTAACTACATCTACTTCAGTCTAAGTTTATGATTCGGAACCCATTAGAACATCTTCAGTGCCCTATCTCCCCACTGCTACATCTGTTGCTATAAGTATGGTAATTGTATCATGAGAGTTCTTGTAAAGATTAGTAGAGAGCCAGCATGTTACTACCACCTAGCTAGATAATATTGAGACTGGGGTAGAATCATTGTATGGGTAGATCCAGCCTTGGGTTTGAATTACACTAGAGGTGGCAGCGACTAGATTATAGGCTGCACATAGGGCTGACATATTAGAGTTTAGTGCAGAGGTGTATTCCTATATACATTATTTTGAGGGATAAGCATCACCTTGATTTAGTGATATTGACAACCCTATCTGGGTGAGATTACGGATGAGGTAGCCATACTGCAGGCATAGATATGCTCTCTCACTTAGAACAACATTCTTTCCATCCCTCCAACTATACCTTTAGTTTTTTAGACAATACCTTTGCATACACCTAGATGTTGTGCACAAAGGCTGAGGAGACTATCCCCGTAGTTGGAACCAAGAGAGGCAGAGATGAGGTTCTGTAGAATCCTAACTTGGCATTTAATTAGGTCTTAAATGAGCCATACATAATTTAAGAAAGAATGTCTTTGCTTATAGGTAAAGGTGTATTGATTGAGCGGCGGGTGCATCCTCTAGTAATCCACCTCCACTACCATGGCGTCTTCTAGTAGAGATACCCCCACATGAAGATGAGCATGATACAAACACCTAGTGTATCCTAGGTATATCCTCATTCCCTTGCTTTACATTTATGTCATGCACTAGGGATGGTTCATAGTCTTTTAGTTGGGGATGGAGTATACCATAACTGCCATGAATTTTTATTGTTGTGCTTCTTTGGCTTTTGGATGTGGTATGGTTGTAGCAGTAATATGTCTAGGTTAAATTTTGAGTCATATTGTGTTTGCTTCATAGTGTGATATGTTTTTATCTAATTAAGAGAATTTTTGTGTATCTAGGGCAGTTGACATTTTTTATGTAGATTTTTAAGAAAAATGATACCCCTTTATAAATTTCTTTTGGAATTATATGATATGTATATATGTGTGTCCATTGTGAATCTCGATATGGAATTAGGATTGGGGATAAGATAAGCATAGATAACTTATGCCTGAACTGCATAGGTAGTAGCTTGTAATGTGACCCAGGTCCATGCATGTGTGAGATACTACTTAGTTTTCTTTATGTGTTAAATCCAAAACTTGCCTGGTTAGTTTTGCCTAGGCTGTAGGAGAGTCAATTAGGAAAGGATGATAGGTCGTCAATAAAATAAGTCAACTTTTAGCCTCAATGTCCTTCCATGTGTGAATAAGTATCCCTTAATCCCTATTTTTGAGCCTTCTAGACTATTTTTCTTTTTTCAACTTTCAACTTCCAATTTGTCTAATAATGAACCTATTTTGGCCCTAGTCCTCCTTAGACATTGTGCACCTCAATTCAAGTAAATTTTCTAAGTTGAGAGTGACTATCATAGGGGTGAGCAATGTGAATTAGGTATAAATAAGCATAAAATAAGAGAAAAAAATAGTGGGGCTAGGTGTGGAAGAAAAACAAAAATAAACGAAAAGAAAATTTGTGAAAATTAGAAAGAGAAAGAATTAAAAAAACCACACCCAACCTGAATGTGCAATAAAACAATAAAAAAAGGGACAAATAAGAGTGGAATAAAGAAAATTGGTTGATAAGTGGACCCCTAAGTAAGTGTAGTGCCAAGAAGTCTTAGTAACTAAAAATATCCATATGTATTATACCAGCCCCTAAGCCTGCATTACAAGGCGAATAAAGTCCTATTGCGATCCAAACCTGACTGTCTGAAATCTAAGGTAAAGAAAATACGGGTAATCCTACAGCATTTGATGTGCTTTGGTGGAACTTCTCTAGTGAGTGTGAGTGTCTCTTGACCGTTCCCACATTAACATGCATGATTTCATATGAGAGAGTGGGACTTGTTTGTTGTGAGGGCACATGAGTCGTATTTCTTGCCGCTTACTTATTTGGGTAGCGTAACTAGTATATATGAAAGGTTGTTTATTTCTAACATAATTCCATATCTTTATTCTCTTGTGTCATATTTTTTAACTTCATGTATACACAAAGTTGTTTTTAAAGTGTTGAAATAGGAGGGGGGAATAGTTTGAGCGTAATGTTGATGATTGACTACCGTGGATAGTTTAGGTTTCTCCTAGTTAAGCATTATTTTTTGTATTTCTTGTTGTGTTGTGTTACCTGGGAACATACACATGTTCTAAGTTGAGGGTGTTGATGTGCTATGGTTTCATATCACTTTCGTTGCTTAAAACGATGAAAATATGCGAGTTACTTAGGTCTTTTTGTTTGCTATGATGTGTTTTATGTTATGTACTGTCGAAAATTAGGTTTTAGAACTATTCTAAAGAAAAGTAGTGAAAATTGAAGTTTTTGACCACTGAAAAGGGCACCTATGACCCGTATGTTCTACCTATGGGGAGTAGGTACCAGTGTATGTGTCAGAAAACCTGCATATTATAAGAATAAGTTTTAAAAGTATAATGAATATGACAAATGGACACCAAAATAAATAGTTAATAAAAATTATAACTTTTTAGACCTAGACTGTGTAATAGATACAGAAAAAATAATACAATTATGGATAGGATATATGACAAAACAATTATTAGATAATAATTTAAACATAACAGATGCACCAGAATATATAGAAAGAACACTAACAGGATCAGTAAAACTATGGTTTTCAAATGTAACTGAAAATAGCAAAAAAGTATTAAGAACTAATAAACCTACAGAAGGAACATCATCAACAACAACTAAACTAACACCTATAGAATTATTAAAAAAATATGAAACAGCTATAAAAGATGAATTTGGTAGTATGACAACAATAAAAGAAGAACAAGATGAAGAAAAAGATACAAATAGGAATTTAATGTTAAAATTAGCAATATGTAATATGTGTTATATAGATGAATATACTTGCGCATTTAAAGAATATTATTATAAAAGGAGCATATAGTATAGAAGAAAGTAAAGAGATAAGAAAATTATATTTTAATAAATTACCCGAGCCATTTAGTTCAAAGATAATAAAAAGTTGGGAAGAAGCAAAAATAGTATATACGTTAGGAGCAAGAATAAAATTTTTACAACAATGGTATAGAAACTTATGTGAAAAATATAGAGAAGAATTAAAAATGGAAAAAACATTAATAAGAAATTTAGCATGTTGCAAAAATAAAATAGCACCCAAATTTGGATGTGAAGAAAGATATTATAAGAAAAGAAAAAGACATAAGAAATATAAGAAATATAAAAAATCAAAATATAAATACAAGAAACCAAGAAAAAGATATTATGTAAAAAATTATAAATACAAAAGACCATATAGAAAGAAGAAATCTATAAAAGAATGTACTTGTTATAATTGTGGAAAGTTAGGACATTTAGCTAGAGATTGTAAATTACCTAAAAATCCTAAAAGTAAACAAATATCAGAAATAAAAATAGATAATACAGAATATATGCAGATAGATTATATAGATTATGAATTAGAAAGTGAGGATAATATATATGAAATTTCAGAAAACGAAACAGATAATGAAATAGATAGTGAAATAGATGAATCAAATGACTGAAGAAGATATAAAAATAATAACAAAGGAAGAATATTTAAATGATGAAGGAACGGAACAAAAAATAATATTTGACAGTAACAAATTTGATGAAATAAAAGGAAAAGAATTAGATTTAAGTGTAGAAAAAATATTTAAAATGCCAATAATAAAAAATATGTTTACTAGGAAAAAAGACGAATATTATGTAGTATGCCAAAAAGAACATGTAATAGACTGTAGATATGCAAAAGGCAAAGCTAGTATACCACTAGTAACAAAAAGAATAATTAATAAAGAGATAAATGATATAAAAAGTAAAGGAGATCCAATAAAATATGTACACCTTGGAGGAATAGAGATATTAATAAAAGCATGCTTTAAAGAAGGAATAGATACACCAATAGAATTATATTTAGCGATGATAGAATTATAAAACCTATAGAAAAAAGCATAATAACTGCCGTAAAAGGAAATCTAATATACCAAAAATTTAAATTTATAATAAGTGCAAATTATTCAGTAGCAGTAATAGATAAAAATATAGATAAATCACTCGTATTATATTAGAAAATATCAGGAATAGAATTAACCCCAGGAAGTAAATATTTACAGCAAGATGCAAAAATTTATATGTATTAAAAATAAAACATAAAATAACAGGAAAAAATAAGATCAACAAGATACGAATAGAAAGCCCATTTGAACAAATTGTAAAAACAATAGATTATAATGATTATAGGTATAGAGACATAGATATAGAAGAAAATTTAGAAATAGTAAATGATAGAATAAGTACAACGAAAAGAATAGCTGATGAAAAACCAGAATCATCAAGCCCATCAAAAAGAACAAGTTATGAAATAAATTCAATAAGTAATTTAAACCAATATTACATAACAGGAAAAATAAATGAAAAAGAATATCTAATACTTTTGAATATAGGACAAGAAGAAAATTATATAGCAAAATATCTAGTAAAAAATGAAGAAATAAAAACTGATAATAATATGTGCCCAGATCTACCAAGAAGTTTAATAAATAGTAAAAATATAGCAGAAAAAGAAATAATAATAGGAGTTAGAAAAATAAAAATAGAATTCGAAGTAAAGGAAGAAATGCAAAAAGAAGATATAATATTAGGAATAAAATGGCTAGAACAAGTAAAACCATATAATATAGAACATACCCAATTAACCTTAACATATAACAAAGAGAAGTTATTCTTAAGAAGAGCCTTAACATAAAATGAAAATATATGTATTAATGAAGATAGTAGTAGAAGGATATTACAGTAGATATTATACACCTATGATAGATACAGGAGCAGAAGCTAATTTATGTAGATATAATTACTTACCAGAAAGTAAATGGGATAAATTAAAAACACCAATAATAGTTAAAGGATTTAATAATGAAGGAAGCTTAATTACTTATAAAGCTAGGAATGTAAAAATACAAGTATGGGATAAGATATTAACAACAGAAGAAATTTATAATTATGAACTAACATCAAAAGATATACTTTTAGGAATGCCGTTCTTAGATAAATTATACCCACATATAATAACTAGAACAGACTGGTGGTTTACAACACCATGCAAACAGAAAGTAAGAGCAAAAAGAGTTAATAATAAAATAAGAAAGAAAACTGATTGGATAAAAGGAAGTGAAAAATTACACAAAAGTTAGAAAATATAAAAAATACTGAAGATATAATAGAACTAGTAGTATTTTCGATAAATAAAACAGAAATAACTATATTTTCAATAAATAAGATAGAAATAATTAAGAAAAAATTAGAACAATTATATAGTGAAGATCCATTAAAAGCATGGGAAAAACATAAAACTACTATAAAAATTGAATTAATAGATAAAAATAGCATAATAACCCAGAAACCATTAACATATAATTTTGACGATTTAAAAGAATTTAAAATGCATATAGATGAATTATTAGGAAAACAATATATACAAAAAAGCAATAGTAAACATAATAGTCCAGCATTTATAGTAAATAAACATAGTGAACAAAAAAGAGGAAAAAGTAGGATGGTTATTGACTATAGATATTTAAATGCAAAAACTATAACATATAATTATTCAATACCAAATAAGATATTAAAAATAAGGCAAATACAAGGATATAATTATTTTAGCAAATTCGATTGTAAATCAGGATTTTACCATCTAAAGTTAGAAGAAGAATCAAAAGAATTAACCGCATTTACGATACCACAAGGATTTTATGAATGGAACATATTACCATTTGGATATAAAAATGCACCAGGTAGATATCAACATTTTATGGATAGTTATTTTAAACAATTATCTAATTGTATAGTATACATAGATGATATATTATTATATAAAAAAACTAAAGAAGAACATTTAAAATTATTGGAACAGTATACAGATATAATAGAAAAATCAGAAATAAGTCTAAGCGAAAAGAAAGCTGAAATTATGAAAAATCAGATAGAATTTTTAGGAATACAAATAGATAAAAGTGGAGTAAAAATGCAACAACATATAGTAAAAAAAATAATAAATTCGAAAGAAGAATTAGATACAAAGAAGAAATTACAATCATTTTTAGGGTTAGTAAACCAAGTAAGAGAATATATTCCAAAATTAGCAGAAACTTTAAAACCACTATAGAAAAAATTAAAAAAGGATGTAGAATATAACTATAACGCAGAAGATAAAAAACAAGTTCAAAAAATAAAATTACTTTGTAAAGAATTACCAAAATTACAATTTTCAGATGAAAATAGAAAATTTATATATATAGTAGAAGCAGATGCTAGTGAATATAGTTATGGAGGAGTACTTAAATATCGATATGAAGCAGAAAAATTAGAACACCATTGTAGATACTACTCAGGTACGTTCAATGAGACAGAAATAAAATGGGAAATAAATAGGAAAGAATTATGTTCATTATATAAATGTTTGTTAGCGTTTGAGCCATATATTGTGTATAACAAATTTATTGTACGAACAGATAATACACAGGTACGCTGGTGGTTAACAAAGAAAATACAAAATTCAGTTACAACAAAAGAGATTTGGAGATTAGTCTTGAATATATTAAATTTCACATTTATAATTGAAGTAATCAGTACTAACAAAAATGTTATTGCAGATTACATATCAAGACAAAGCTACACAGACTAAAATAATAGAAGAAGATACTCTAGAAAAAATACCCAACACCCTAACTAGGCTTTCAATGAAAGTGGACAGTATGGGTAATGAGATAGAAAAGCTAAACACTAATGAAGATAAACTGAAGTCTATAGCTACAAATCAGCTAACTCAGCAGTGTGCAGAGCTATGTCGATCGGAAGACATTAATGTTCCAGAGCTAGAAGGAGACGATGGGACACTCCATAAAACCCATAACATTTATCAATCTACTTCTGCAGGTACAAGCAAAGTAGTTAGTCGACCAAGATACCAGAACATGAATATGAATAAAATATTTGAGAAACCATTTATACCGAAAACACAAAAAGACCCCTTGTTCATACCCCCACAAATCACCACATACCAAGATAGTCTGAACCAAGATAAAAAAGTTTACAACTATACAGCCCAAAAATACATAGTCAATATCTATAGAGTACAAACTTTCCTAAATCTTAACCCCAGAGCTACAAATATCAAAAAACCAAACACAAACTGTATAACCCAAAAATTACAAGGATATAACAAGCTAATTGCACTACCCAAAATCAACCCAAGCCTAGTAAAAACTTGTTTTGACTATGGATTATTAAACACCATATACACTCAAGACGGAGAAGAACTAACAGCTATGGAAGAATTACACAAGATATTCACCACCAACAAAAGGATAACAAAAGGAAATCTATTTTATATAAAGTGTTATACTGCACCAGCAGAGATATTATACGACGAAATAAAACCAGTTATACAAGTTGTAAAAATAGGACTAACCAGAAATATGATCATACCAGAAGATATTACACAGCAACAGGAGATACCCAGAATTGAGATACCCAATTTCTACGCAAATAAACGACTCATTGGACTAGCTACGATTATCCAAGAATTAGCAAATAATTATACTAATGGAAACCCAATATGGAGCTATTATTCGAGAGACCATCAAATGATTTATTCAAATTCAAAAGAGCTACGACAAGCAGATACGGAAGATGTTAGGCAACGGATAATGACATTACTTAACCCAGAAAAACAATCTACCGCAAGAGCAATTAAAAAAGGATTTATTTCAGATGGATTACTGACAAGATATTGTAAAATAATTGGACACAAATATCCAGATCATCAATGTTGAAGATGTAATGGAGAAGATAACATTATTCCAGAAGTACACCTAGAATAAAAATCAAGAAGATGAACATGCCATCTGGAAAGATAAGATAAGGAGCAACAGATACGACGAAGACACCAATGGAAGAAAACAAGATATAAAATTATTTACGTAAAATTGTTGGAATTGTAAGTTTTTATTGTATAGACTTTTCTTAGCCTCCTAGCCTTTTTTAAAGGCTATGGCACTAAGTTTTTATTGTATAGACTTTTATTTTTTAGACTCCTAGCCTTTTTGACTTTTCAAAAGGCTATGGCACTTAGGATTCTAGTCTTAGAATTTTTTAAACGTGTAAAGACTCATGTAAGGACTTTGTAAAGAATTTTCATTCTATAAATGAAAGAAACCGAAGGCATTGCAAGGCAAGCCTTCATGTGTTGAAGCAATACTCTCTCCAGTCCATAACAAATATTTTGCTCAGTTAATTAAAAAACAGACATACTTCAATGGAAAAATCTATGGAGGAACAAACTTCAGAAACATCAAAACTACCCGAACAGGTATATTTATTTATAATTATGAATAGCTAAATTCATAGTTCCCAACAATCATGATATGATAAAATAAATTCATATTAGTTACTTTATAGTAGAATTATTCGAAGAATAATATGTTAAGAAGTTTATTAGCAAAGTAAAAACGGAGAAAAATTTCTAAGAACTATGCCATCCTAAAGGTGAAACCAATGAGGTAAGAAGCCGTGGTGGGGAGTAACCAGAGTAGAGGCACTGTTTAAGGGAAAAAGTATCCAAATTACCATGCTAATAGTGACCGAAGAACATGTTATTTAAGAATAATCTAGTATATAGTAATCTAAGATGACCATATTTTGTTATGTACATGGTTGAAGGGAATATTTTGAAAAAAGCAATTTTATGAAAATGAATAATTATTTATCTGATGTGATGGTAGATAAATTTAAAATACTTATTTTGTATGCACTTAAAGATATAAAAGTAGTAGATATAAGAAAAATCATATTAGAAAAAATATTTGATAAATATTACATAACTAGAGTAAATTATATACCATACCTACCTAACTACACTTACAAATACTTACCATGATAAATTACATAAAATTTTTAGAAAAAGATATGAGAAACATACAGTTACTAGAAAAACAGATAAAAATAAATATAGAGAAATACATGGAAAATAAAGATATAAAATATATAGAATTTCTTAATAAAAATATGCAAGAACTACTAAGGCTAAAACAAACAATTACAAAATATTATAATAAAATCAATTTTAAAAGATAGATCATCTAGATTATCTTAAAGTTTTAATCTTATATATACTTAAAGATATAGAAATTATAGACATTAAGAAAATAATATTAGAAAAAGTAACAGACTATGAAATTGAAACCATAAATTGGATAGAACAGTTATACCAAGAAATTTACCCAGAAGGATATTATTCAGATTAAGGAATGTTAGAATATATTAGAAAAACTAGAGAAAATCAAGATAATCTAAATAAAGAAATTAATTATAGAAACCGAATTAGAAAAATAATAGAAAATCTAAAAGCAAAATTAATATGGATAGAAGAAACCTTAGAAAATTTAGAAAAAAGTACATGTGATAGTTTATATAATTTAAAAAAATCACTACGAGAAAAACAACACAAGATAATAAATAACATAGAAAAATGTAGAATTAGATATACGTTACAGTATAGTTAGGATAAATTATTATACAGAAATTTGTAACTCTGCAATTAGTACAGGATAAAATAATAAACCAAACAAATTAATGAGTACATCTTACGAAAAGAATAAATCATTAAAAAATATTGAAACAAAATTTAAGAAATATCCACGCACAAAGAAAAATAGATTCATTATATATATACTAAATCTATTTCAGAATCTATTTCATAAGTTAGTTATCCGCCTATTTCCGCACCCCTCTACAAATGGTATATCAGTGAGATATATGTTAGATATGTTAGAATTTATCTATGTTTATCGAATTAATTATGAGAAGACCATTTAAAAATAGAGAAGCTTTTAGAAAAATTAAAGAATCATTAATTAGTAATTATTCAGAATATATAAGTCTAAATAAAACAAAAGAAAACCCACAAAGATTAGCCTACCTAATTACCTTAATATCTAGTATTGAAGCAACATTAATAATCCATTTAAAATCTAGAAGAATGAGACACATACCACCTAATTATGATAAAATTAGATTTAGATATCCACCAAGATATTATAAATAGGGTTTAAATGAATAAAGTACAGAAATACAAAGAATTAAAACAAATTATTTCTTAAAAACGTAAAGAATTAAAAATAAGAATAGAAAGACTACATTATAATATATTTGTCGGAGTTAGTGAAAATTCAATAAATACACAAAAAGATGAAATATCAAAATTAGAATCACAAATAGATAGTTTAGAATATATATATCAACATGAACTATTCACAATAAAATGCACAAAGAAGAATTTATAATAGATGAAAAAATATATGAAAATCATGAAGGATTAAAAATAAAGATAGTATTTTCTAATCTAGGAAGAAGATATAAGAAAATAGGTGAACATTTATATCTAATGTTAGAAAAAGAAGAATTAAAATTAGAAGATAAATTAACAGCAATGGTAAGAATAGAAAGAGAAAATGAAGAAATAGATAGGAAAAAGGAAATAGAAAAAATAAAACAACAAACTACGGAAAAAATACGAAAAATAGAAGAAACTAAAAATAGTACGATTGCTGAATTAGAAAAAGAACTACAAATGTTAAAAGATCTGTATGAACAAAGACAAAAGCTTCTCTATTTTTAAATGGTCTTCTCATAATTAATTCAATAAACATAGATAAATTCTAACATATCTAACATATCTAATTGGTTGATAATCCGATTCAAAACATTGGATTTTTATTCATTAATTATTGTGATATTGTTTAGTACTTTCAGTTATGAATGCCATTGATTGTTTCACAACAATGAGTGGCTAAATCCCTTACCTAGGGTTGTGGGAAGCCTGGAGGATTGACAAAGTAGGGGAAGTGCTAAGTTGTTTTGAACCAATATTCTTGGATGTATTGTGGTTGTGTTTGGTTTAACAGATTTCTTAGAAGTTGCAAACATTAGGATCCTTCCTAATACATCCCTACTTACTTCTCAAGAGGAGTTGAGATTATGAAAAGATAATCACAACAGTAATTTGAAGGTTAATTATCGATCTAGGCTAATCAACATCATCTACTTAAGGTAATTATCTTTTATCCACTAACTTGAGACTCATAAGGTAATAGTTAATTGGGATGTAGGATAAGGGTTAGTAAGGAGACATCATGAGACTCAAAAGTTAAATGGTGAAATTCATCAATGATTCCACAAGATAGTTGATGGTACATAGCTTATCAGATTCTGCATGCAAGATATTAGGTTGTATTAACAAAGCATGAGAATCGAAGGGGAACATAGTCCTAGTGTTCGTTTCTATTTGATAACAAACAAAGTTTAGTTCTATTACTGTCGACTATTTACAACTACAAACCCCCCATTTAATTTTCAGTACTGCATGTTTACTTTAGCAAACTAAAGAGAAATTCATGTATTCCTTTGGGATTTTACTCGAACCTGAGTTGGGTTACTATATTTCGCATCGATTGCTTTAGCCTTCTTTGGCGGCGTGGTTTTAGGAGACATCACCGCGCACCTCAACAAACAAAAATCATGAGGAAGGGATTTTTACCTAGATACTGCTAGTCTATCCATCTATTAAGCGAGGATCGATAACATCAAGCAATCACAAAATAACAACAATAATATAAACATCAATATATATAATAGGCATTGCCAAAAATAAAAATCGATATAAAGTACCACTATAGGGCCATAAGAAGGATAATATGCCAAGGTAAATAAGACTCGAACCAAAGTGCTACACCTCCAAGGAAAATATCAACACTGATCCACAACATTCAATACTAAAAGAAATAATATACAAGGGAAGTCATGTAATCATGAACTCTATATCAAGGTACACAACAATCGATATAACTCTACCAAGGCATCCTATTATTGATGGGTACAAGAACCCTAATACATACTAATGAAAAAGTAAAGGTAGGAAATAAAAAGGCGCACATATCATAGTGAAATAAAAAGTAACATGAAAAATATGTCTGAGGGAGAACAAATCTAAAAGGGTCCAAACTCGGACGGAACGAATGATTATCAATCAAAGCGCTAAGTACACTTCCCCTAATAGACGATGCTATAACACCATGAGGCTGGTCTAAATAAGATGAATGATTATTAATCCAATGTTGGGGACACTCTTTAGATCAGTGACCGATATCTTTGCAATCGTAGCAAACACTTGAAGCCTTAACCTGGGAAAATATACAAGCTAACCCCAACTTGCTGACTAACTAATGCCGAGGCACTCTCTACTAAAATAACCATCCCTTCCATAATTGTAACACACCTGAGGAACTATATACTGGTGAGGAATACATGCTAACATTGTCTAAACAACCAACTCACATTTGGGGCAATCTCTAGACCAATATCCCATATCACCATAATCAAAACAAGCTCCTAAAATACTTTGAGATACCGCCCCTCCTAATCCAGAGTAGCCACCATGACTTGAAGACAAAATCCAAATAACACCATAAGGTATGATGATAACTCTACCCATTTTTATCACCACGACAAATTTGAGAGACACCCAAAGTCTTAAACGCGACATACATAGAACCAATAGGTTTCAAGTAAAGATGTCCTCTGCCTGGAAGATCCTCCCTCCTAAATGGAAGACCAATAGAACTGTACTAATGACATGGCCTCTTAATACCACCACTATAAGTTTCAACATATGCTCTCTCTGTGGACCTTGCATGATTAACAACCTGAGAGAATGAATACCCAACTTTTATCAAGTGCTCTGATGCCAAATAAAGAGGTAATGTTAATTCTTTAATATATCCATGCATCATTTCATGAACTAAAAATATAGAAAAAGAATATGTTTGTCCCACTAAAGAAACCTAATCTCATAATTTATAACCGATAAAGAACCCCAATGAATACCAATAAACATAACTTTAC
The DNA here is from genome assembly GCF_002878395.1 of Capsicum annuum. Lineage (NCBI taxonomy): Eukaryota > Viridiplantae > Streptophyta > Magnoliopsida > Solanales > Solanaceae > Capsicum > Capsicum annuum. The sequence continues at coordinate 366,936 of NW_025860675.1, forward strand.
ATGAGAACTGCTCACTGAACCAGATGTCATCCCTGACTATGAGGTATCTATAAAAATACTTGGGGATCTCTAGGGCTAAATATCAAAAGGATGAAATGGTCTATCCCAAAATCCCTGGTTCAATGCTATAATGAAGCCTTACAAATGTGTGTTGAAGTCTCATATGCATCTATTGACAACCTTACATCATCTATCTAGGATAGAATAAAATTGAGGGTCATAGAAATACAAAAATATAACAAGGAGTCAAGAATTGAATTACCAAGGAATAAACCTTAGCCTCCCAAACATAGGTTACGAATGTCTTTGCACGGATCCATAGGACTCCACTAGACATTATGATTTTGTACCAACACATCAGTAATTCAGTTTCTGATACCAATTTGCCACAACTCGATTCCTTAATCCATGATGGCCCCTACTATAATCCATTAGTAGGCAAGCCAAACCTGTAGTCTAAAACTATTAGTAATAGACAACAAAGAGAAATGAAAGGAAAATGAAAAATAAATAAAATAAAATACTAAAATACATAAGATAGTCACATAACCTGGTGGAATTAGTACAAGAGCTTATAATATAATAATATTACAAAATGAAGTACAAAATGAATATATTAATTCAACCCATCTTTAAATACAATATATAGATTTATCTAATACATCTGAAAAAGAATAGTAATTGTCCTGACTCAAGGATAACCCCTAGTCATGACACGATACTTACGGCCATGAGTAACCCCAAGTTAACCTATGATCTTGTACCTACTATGAGCACAGAATAAAATAATGATAAAATATTATATACGAAAGTTGAACTGATATATTTACTGTCAAGGTAGGATAATGAATCAAATACCAACATGTCTGAATCACTGATAAAAGATACTAAAAATAAATATAATTATCTAAATATCTGAATATCTGAATATCTCTTCTGAAAGCCTTTAAGACATGAGGAGTTGATGGGACAAACCAACAAATAACTTTGAGTAACTAAAATGAAAGAAATACTGAAAAATAACAAAACATAACTTGTCCTTAATGGATGAGGAGTCATCACTATTGCTGTAAGATAGGTCTGACCTGGCTAAGAACGATCAGGGAACTGAGTGTCTAAACTATATTGTGAAATCAATATAGTACAAAAGAGATTATGCAGCCAATAGTTTTAATGTACTGGTACGTGAGGTAGGGGCTAACTGAAATACATACAGACACTGTACATTGATGCATAAACATGTAAAAAGAATACAAGACCAAGTAAATCATAAACTTAGACAATTTAGATAACATGGTAACTGAATGTCTGAAAATTGTACACTTGGTCATGAAAACATAATATAATATAACATGAATACTGAACTAAGACTATGGAAGATAACTATAACTGACATATAATACCTAAAGTATTTCTAGATCAGTCAGCCCTTAGTACGTACTTGAAGCACTTAGAACCTAAAAATAAAGATAAGAGGTAAGGGACTTAGTCATTTTGACTCCCTTTAAACTTCAAAGATTATTAAGTTGACCTTACAAGCTTTGACATTATGATTTTTGTGTTAAATTATATTCATGTGTGAAAATAGCATATTCGGGTAAGTTTTAGAATTTTTGGATGAATATTGGATCACATTCGAGTTAGCAAAATAGTAGCTGATCGTAATTAGGCCACATCATGGTGAAGAGGCCACTACATCATGGTGATGAGGCCACTGCATCATGGTGAGGAGCCCACCGTATCATCGTGGAGGCCAAATAAACATTTGTTAGTTTCTAGTAGCTCATCGTGATTGCACCGCATCGCAGTGAGTATTGCAATTAGAATGCCATCGTGTCATGATGAGGCCTAAATTAAAAATTGTCACAATCCAGTAAGTCACTATGATTCCACCGTGTCGTGGTGGGTATTGTGATGACCCACTCACTGCATCGCGATGGGTCTATAATTGTTGTCCTAGTTGTGGGATTTTAAACCCCAAGGGAAATTTGTCTTTCATTAATCCCCTAAATCATGTAAAATGAATATTAATCATAATACTGAGAAAAATATGCTCATTGTTCATCAAGTCTCTCTCAATTAAAACCCTAGGCTTCAATATTCAACTTCAAGAATCCCAAAATTCCCACCATTCTTTTCCTAAAGTAGTTCAAAATTCAAGGTTACCAATTCTAGAATTCTAAGAATAAGCCTTCAAGAGCAGAAATAGGATCTCACAACTAAGCTTCTTCATCTAGTTCATTAATTAAGCTATGTGGGACTTTGAACAAGGAGAAATCATTCATTCTTGTGCCCAAAAGTAGTTTTAATTACAAATTCACATGATTTTACAAGAATTTTTATTTAGGGTTCATGCCCATTTATTGATAATTAAAAATTTTGAGATTTCAAGTGATTCAAAAATTGAATTGCATGTCTACTTTCTTAAATTCATGAGTGTGGCTATACTTTAAAGATTTTGAGCGGAATTATTAATATTTTCATTATAAAACTTGATCTTTAAGATGATTTGTCATGAAATTAATGCATGGGTTATCAATCCCTAATTGAAAATTGCTATTTCAAGAATGATTATGCTTTTAAGCATCCTATGATATGTTTATGAAAGCTTTGAATAAAAATTTAATCTTTTGATCTTTAGCTAAGATATGGAATCCACTTTATATCATAAATTCAGTTTTGAATGAACAGATGCACAGTTATCTTTGAATAAGAAATATTATGACTTTTAAAAGTGAATTTCCTATAGGATGTGCATACAGATTATAGGGAGTAGTATTTAGCACCGAGCGGGAAGTGTGGATTTAGTATATCCTACATTCCTAGAACTACAAGCCAACGTAGGTACAAATTTAGTATTCTAATTTCTATATGGATGATAGTTACATATGTGATCACTCAGCTCAGGGCATACTTTCTAGCAAGAGTATGATACCTCTACCCAACGTGAGGTTTTCCCCTAATGGTAATAAGATGTTGGTCACTATGATATCTCGCATAGTGTCTGTTGGTTAGAAGAACATCCTACTAGTAAAAATAATATATCAACTTTTAAAAGAATTACCTAATAGAAAAGCTTTTACTAGAATTTTTTATTGTCTAACAGAAAAGAATGACAGATAATAGTTCAGTTTTTAGAGTTGAAATACGTTGGCCCACCAATTTTATACAGTATGTTTTATTATTCATGATCTATGATTTTCATCTTTAAGTTATTCCATCCACGTGAGTCATTACATACAGCAAGCATATTTTATGAATTTTTTATAACATTAAGATATTACTTTTACTTATGCATTCACACCCACATGCTCAGTGCATCCTCAAATGTTTGATCAATATATATGTCTATGTGATACATTTTTTAATAATGTAGGTTCAGGTGCTCAATCTTACCAATGAAGTGATTTCAGACATCTCTATATACATCCCAATAGCTGATGAGTCCTAATGGTTCAAGGGCCCATTTATCCCAATTTCTAGATTTGATAGTATTTGATTTGTTGCTTTAAGTTTAATTTGAGTCAGTTGGGGGTTTGTCCTAATGGATTTCTAGTTTCTTAGTAGTATTGGCTTGTCGAACTACTAGCTATTATTCATACTTTCAGTAGTAGTTATTTAGACAGTACATTCATCTTATTGTAGTTAAGTTTTGATATAATTCAGCATCGTTACTTGATAAGTTTATCTTAAAATGAGTTACAGATCTAGTAGCAGGATGACAGGGTTAGCTTGAGGCTACTCGTAGTATTAAGCATCATCCATTTCCAAGGTATTAAAAACATGGTATCAGAGCCTAAGATTTAGAGAGTCCTAAGGAGTCAGACAAGTCACACTATGTTGAGTCTTGATCATCGGTGCAAAGTATGCAACATTTATGAGCAAGAGTCTATAGGATATTTTAGGTATTTATCTTCTTCTTTCATTATCCAGCGTTCTTATATCTATCTATATCTACTTTTAAATCATCCTTTTTCATGATAGAATATGCCGCCTTGTAGAGCTAATGCCCATAGAAATGATAACCAGCTACCCTAGCCTGTTGAACCTTTGAATGAGAATATTTCTTATACCAAATATTAAGCTACCTTTTAGGCATTGGCCCAAGCTATGAATGCAACTGTTTAGGACAACCAATAGGCTATAAGCCCATGTTATAAAGAGCATGATTTAGCTGCAGCTAGAATTGATGACTTTATGAGAATAAATCTGCCCAAATTCTTAAGGTCAAAGGTAGGTAAGGACCCATAGTTATATCTTGATAAGGTGAAAAAAATCACTCAAGTTATGCAGGTTACTGAAGAGAAGAGTGTAGAATTAGCTTCTAATAGGTTGGAGGATGTTGCTTATGATTGGGTTGTTATGTGGAAGAAAGGTAGGGGTGAGAATACAACTCCCATGAGTTGGCAAGTGTTTCAAGATGCGTTTCTAGAAAGGTTCTTTCTTCATGAGTTGAGGGAAGCAAATATTGAGGAGTTCATGAACCTAAGGTAGGTCTTAGTGAAAGTGAAAGAGTACTGCCTTATGTTTAACTATTTATCAAAGTATGCTCCTGAGTTGATAGCTGACACTAGATCTAGTATTAGTAAATTTTTTACCAGAGTATCTAGATTGGTAGTCAAGGAGTATACGATTTCCATACTTATTGGAGATACGGATCTTTCTAGATTGATAACTCATGCCCAACAGATTAAGCCAAAAAAGTTAAAGGGAAGAGATAGAGAAAATAAGAAGGCTAGAACTGCGCAGTTTGAGTATGGTCAATCAAGATTTGTAGGGGAAATCATTTATATTTCTATAGTCACCAGTCTATGTCAGTGCCATCTTCAGCTAGTGCCGCTGCACTCACAACCAGACAAGAATACTGGGGTAATGCTTCAATGTCCAGTTCTCATAATAGTATGGGTGGAAGGCCTAGTTATCCTGGATGTGCTAGATGTCTTAAGAATCATCCCAAATAGTGATTTTTAGGTTAGAAAGATTGTTTTGGATATGGTCAGTTTAGACATGGTATCAAGGAATACACGTATGCTAAGTAAGGAAGAAGGGATGTTCATCCATAAATACAGGCTACTAGTGAACCAGCTCCTCTAGGTCATGTAGCCCCTCCCTAGGGTGCATCATCCAGTACCAATGGCGGTCAGTGCTAGAATTACTTCTATGTTTTACCATCCTGTTAGGAGCAGGAGAACTCCCTAGTTGTTGTTATGAGTATTATTTATGTATTTTATTTTGATTTTATGTGCTATTAGACCCAGGGTCAAATTTATCCTATATGACTCTGTTAGTTGTGGTAAATTTTGGGATAGATCCTAAAGATATTTCTAAGACCTTTTCCATTTCTACTCTAGTAGGTGAGTCAAATTTGGCCAAATAGATCAATAAAAAGTGTTCTATAACTGTCTTTCATAGGGTCATATTAGCAGGTTTTATAGAATTAGACATGGTTGACTTTGACCTTATTCTTGGTATGGATTCTCTATATTCTTATTATGCATCTAAGATTGTCTCACTCAAGCAATAAAGTTTCAGTTTCCAGATGAGCCATTCTTTGAGTTGGAAGGTAATTCCAGATCTCCTAAGAGTCATTTTGTATCCTATATTAAAGCTAGAAAGTTAATATCAAAGGGGTGTATCTATTATCTAGTTCAAGTTAAATAGGCTAAGTCTGAGGCTCCAACCATTCAGTCAGTCTGGGTAGTAAATGAGTTTCTGGAAGTTTTTCCTAAAGAGTTGCCAAGGTTACCTTCCAAAAGGGAAATAGAATTCAAAATTAATCTTCTTCCTAACACTCAGCCCATCTACATTCCTCCATATCTTATGGCTTATGTCGAGCTTAAAGAGTTTAAAGAGAAACTCAAGGGCCTCTTAGATAAGGTTTTCATAAAGCCTAGTATTTCTCCATGGGTCGCTCCTATCCTATTCGTGCATAAGAAAGATGGTTCTCTGCAAATGTACATTGACTATCATTAGCTAAATAAAGTCACTATTAAAAAAAATCCTTTTCTTATAATTGATGAATTATTTGATCAACTACAAGGTGCAAGTTATTTTACTAAGATAGACCTTAGATCAGGCTATCATCAACTTTAAGTAAGGGTATGTGATATCCTGAAGACAGCTTTCAAAACCCGTTATGGTCATTTTTTATTCCTAGTCATGTTTTTTTGGCTAACAAATACCCCAGCAGCCTTTAGTGATTTGATAAACCGAGTATTCAAATAGTACCTAGATATGTTTGTCATAGTCTTTATCAATGATATCTTTGTCTATTGCCGTAGTGAGGGTGATCATGTAAACCATCTTAGAGTTGTGTTGCAAATGATTAGAGATCACTATTTATTCATCAAATTTAACAAGTGTGAATTTTGTCAAAGGTCAATGGCTTTCCTCAGTCATATTATTTTTTGTGATGGCATTAGAGTTGATCCCCAAAAGATTATAGCCGTGAAGAACTGGCCTTGACCCATTTCTCTATCAGATTTTAGAATTTTTTTTTGTTTAGCTGGCTATTATAGATGGTTTGTTGATGGGTTCTCTTTCATTGTATCTCCCATGAAAAATTGACTCAGAAGAAAGTTAAGTTTCAGTAGTAAGATTCTTGTGAGAAGAGTTTTCAGGAGTTGAAGACTCGACTCACTTCATCACTAGTCTTAGCATTACCTGATGGTACAGAAGGATTCATGGTCTATTGTGATGTCTCTAGGGTTTGTTTTGGCTGTGTTTTGAAGCAAAGAGCTAAGGTCATGGCCTATTCCTCTAGACAGCTTAAGCCTCATAAAAAGAACTATCTTATGATCTTGAGTTAACTGTTGTTGTGTTTGCTTTAAAAATATAAAGGTACTATCTTTATGGGGTGCATGTTGATCTGTTTATGGACCTCAAAAGTTTACAGTATGTGTTCACATAGAGATAGTTAAACGTCCATCATAGAAGGTGGTTAGAATTGTTGAAATATTATAACATAAGTGTTTAGTATCACTCGACCAAGGGCAACATTACGGCAGAAGCCCTTATTAGACTGTCTATGGGTAGTGTTGCTCATGTGGAGAGTGAAAAGAAAGAGTTAGGTTGGGAAGTTCATCAATTGGCTAAATTGGGTGTTCATTTAGTTGATTCAGCTGAAAGTAGAATTTGGGTGCAGAATAATGTAGAATCTTCCTTAGTTTCCGAGGTAAAAGAGAAACAAGATCAGTACCTCCATCCTACGTAAGCTAAAGAGAATAGTTAGAGATCAAAAAGTAGAGGTTTTCTTCCATGGGGGATATGGCGTGTTGAGATACTAAAGTATACTGTGTGTGTCGTGCGCTGATGATTTGAGACAAAGGATTATGGCTAAAGTGCATGGTGTGCGTTACTCTTTTCACACTGGTGCTACTAAGATGTATCAACATTTGTGGGAAATCTATTGGTGAAGTGGTATAAAGACAGATATTACAGAGTTCATAGCTAAGTGTTCAGTTTGTCAATAGGTTAAGGTAGAGCACCAAAGGAATGGTGATACCTTGCAAGAGTTTAATATCCCTACTTGGAAGTGGGAAGAAGTGAGTATGGATTTTGTAACTGAGTTACCTCATTTGCGTCATCAGCATAATTCAACATGGATTATTGTAGATAGGTTGACCAAATCAGCCTATTTCCTACTAATTCATACATCCTACTC
>NW_025860675.1:377598-406514 GCF_002878395.1 Capsicum annuum
GCTTGTTGAGATAAAATGTGATCCCTCTCTAGCTTTGCATAACTCCCTTCTTTGGAAGGTTTTTTTTAATTATTATGCTAGCACTTTTGGAATTCTAGACTCAATTTTCTTTTAACAAACCATGATTTGGAGGGTGGTAGTTTGTTTTCAATATGCTTTGGGGTTTGCTTATGACTAGATTTTCTTCACTTAAGTCTATTCTAAATCTCGTGTCATTCTTTTAATTTATTATACTTGACCTATGATTTTGTACTTTTATGTTTGAAAGATCAAAGTACAGGTAAAGGCATTAGTTAAAGTAAAACATTGTTGATAATTTTAAGTATTTTGTGTTGTTCAAATGCATACAGGTCATTTTGAATCTTTTCATACTTTGTCTGCGTCTAGGGAATTCTTATAGCTGATGTCAATTCTGATGGTTTCATTAGCTTCAGAATGTTGATTAGGCTAGAAAAACTCTTGGTACTAATTCCGAGACTTCCAGATTCATTTTGGGCGATTGGATGGATTTTGATAAAAACATAATTTTAGGTGTGGGATCCACATTTTATTGAAATGACATTAGATAAAAATTTTTATGGTTATGTTGACTCCAAAATGTTGAATTTGAAAGGCAGAATAGTACATTTGCATGCACAAAATTTTAAATGAATTTTGAGCACCCATTTAGAGTTCATTAGGACTTACCAAATTTTGCTGATGTCAAGTTGCTAATGCAACTGTTTATGCGGCTGAAGACCGCTTAAGAGGTAGCTGATTTAGCGGTCACACAGTTGCTTAAGCAGAGTGGTGCATCTTGGTAGAGTCCACTAAAGTGGGGGCCCTATGGTGCTTAAGCGATGACCGTTAAAGCGGTCATTTAGCCGCTTAAGTAGCAATTGCTGAGTGTATATAAAAATTATCCTCAATGATTTCTGTAATACCATGTATTTTTCTAACTCAGTTTAGCTCTCAGTACATGAGTATTCCTACATAATTTTTTCAAAATACTTGGAAATTTTTCAGTTTAGAGCCACCATTGCGTAGGAAATTCAGTCAGCTTTCTAATGATATAAAATCAATCCAAATTCGATAACCGGGTGATAATTTATAGCATATTTTGTAAAATACCATACCACTTAGTGCAGCGCCGCATCGCGGAGACCAACCAAATGGAAATTTTTAGTTTCCAGTGAGCCAACGCGATAAGCCCACATTATTGAGTAATGCTAGTTCTCAATTGGCACTGTCCAATGAAGGTTTGTGATAGCTCTGCGTCGAGCCAAGGACCTGATTCACATCCAATGAGGAACCGCAATGGTACCGTATCACACCATCATTTCAGTTATCAGTTGTCCCTATTCCAGTGGCTCACCGTGAGTCTACCGTGTCACCGTGAAGCCGAAAATAGGGATTTTCAGTTTTTTAGTTACAAGTTTTTAAATCATTCCATAAGTATTTGAGTCTTTTTGCACAACCCAAATCGGTCTAAACAGGAAATTAAACCACTAAATAACCTATTATATCATTATTTACTCACTTCCTCTTAAGATTAAAAACATTCTCTCTCAAAGGGGCAAAATAATAGCTTCAAGAAACAAGAACAATCTCAAGAATTATTCCAATAACCTTCGATAATTAATATTCTTAGGTATGTTAGGTAGTCATTAATGGGTTCTTTTCACCCATGGAGTCCAAGAACCCTATTTTCAAACACAAATTTTCAGATTCATGATTTCCATGCTTAAAATAGATTGAATTCATATTCACGATATTATTTGAGATTTAATTCCACGATTAGTTACAAGTTTCATGAAAACTAGATAGTTTGTGGGTTGATTTATGTGATCTTCATGTTCAACTCTTGAACTACAAGTTAAATGTAGCAGTCGCGATATTATTACATGTTTATTTCTATGTGAAATAATCATGCTCCCCAAGTGTTTAATAAAATGCTCATATGAATTGGATAGTACTATTATAACATGTTATCATATGGTCCCATTTATGTACAAGTTCATGAATATCAAGTGTTTGACAAAATGTCTAAATATGTGCATTGTTGTGCTTTTATGATCATGTTATGCTTTACTTTTATTGCTATTGAATCTTGGGGGTATTAAATACCCAAAAATCTAGTTATTTACCTAGAGCTACAATAGTTGCAGAATAATCTTAGTAATGTCATGAATAGTAGTATTCAGTCAGTTATAGAACTCAGTGAAACTCAGTGGAACTCAGTCCAGTTCAGCTTAGACTAGGATTCAGTGTCATTCAGTTAGGAGTAGGATTCAGGACTAAGTAAACCCAAGGACAGGGGCTCACCTGCTAGTAGAGGTTGTGATCCATAGAAGTAGTCCTTGCAGTCCAGAACTACGTAGCCAGCATAGGTTGATACATCAACCTGCAAGTTGAGGGTTGATGAGTTGTCTTACCTGCCAGTTGAGGGTACCACCATTTTTATTTAGGACACCTTTCAGATGAAGGTGACTCTTCAGCTTTTCTTTCCTCGTGGAATGGTACTGACACCCTTCCAACTGGGGTTACACATTACCCCAATTATCTTATTTAGGGAATGTCGGTTAGATGATTAGCTCCCATAGTTTTAGTTCCAGTCTTAGTATAGAACTCAGTTTAGTTCTATAGAATTAGGACTGTCTGATATAGTCACCCATATCAGTAATCTCAAATATCAGATACTCAGTACCAGAAATCTATACTCAGTTTTAGTAAAATGCTCAGATATGGTATACATATATATGCACAATATTGCGTACTCAATATTTTATAGTAGTTTCAGTTATCCATGTATTCTCATTCATTTACTCTATATATTTAGTCAATTACTATTCATACATATAAACCCCTGTATTTCAGCCTTACCTCATCTAGCATACCAGTACATTCCATGTACTAACACATACTTTCTCTTTATGCTATGATGTCTTATATCATAGGTCTAGATGCTTAGGTTCCTGACCGCGCATAGACAGATTCAAATAGCAGTAGTAGATTTAGTAGTGAGTCCTCATCTATCGAGGATATGCGATTATTTCCCTATTTTCATTAGCTTCAGTTTTTCAATAGCCAGAGCTAGTTGGGGGCTTGACCCATCAACTCCACTCTTTGATAGTTTAGTTAGAGTTTTTCCAGATTAGACTAGTTCAGACAGTATTTAGTTTTCAGATGTTGTTTCAATACTATATTTATCAGTATTCAAATTATGAACCTTATGGCATTTCAACCTAATTTTTGTATTATTTTAGTATTATTAGACAGTTCTCACAATAGGTACTAGTCATGAATTAGTTTTGGTCTTTTGGGGTCGTAAGCACCATGTGGTGTCTGGGGTACAGACTCAGGGCATTACAAACTTGGTATAATAGCATAAGGTTCAATGAAGTCCTAAGGAGTATGAAATCCATGTCAATTAGAGTCTTGTGCATGGGTGTGTAGTGCGCCACACTTATGAGCAAGAGTCAATGAGGCATTTTAAGGAAAAGTTTCCCTTTTTTCAATATTCATATCATGCGAGTGAGCATGAGCTTAAGTTAAACTTTCAATATAATTCATTTTTTCCTTCCGTTTATAGAGTATGCCTCCCAAAAAGACCAATTAAAGAAGAACTGGAAACTAGCCAGCATCTCAGCCTATTCAGGTAGATCCTCTGGATGAGCATGTCTCCCATGTAGAATTTAGATCTGCATTCACCACTTAACCTAATTTCATAGCAGCTTAGAATTAATTGCCAGCTGCTGTTTAGCCCAACCCAGTGGCCAATACTACTGCAGCTCGGATTTGGGACTTCACCCAAAAGAATCCTCCTCTATTTTCTGGATCTAAGTCTGAAGAGGATCCATAGGAGTTCCTCAATCTGGTGCAGAAATTCATAGATATTATGGGAGTGACTTCTAGTGAGAGTGATAAATTAGCTGCCTATCAGCTACAAGAAATATCTGATACGTGGTTTCAGTGGTGGAAGGTTGACAGGGGCACAGATGCATAGCCCATATAATATGAAGAGTTTGCTACTGCTTTTTTTGATAGATTCTTTCCCTTAAAGCTCAAAAAAGCAAGGTATTAGATTTTATCAATCTCAGGAAAGGTAGCATGATTGTGAAAAAGTATTTTCTTAAGTTTACTTAGTTAGCCAGATATGCTCTCTATGTAGTAGTAGATAATAGGTTCAGAATGAGAAAGTTTGTGTATGAGGTGTAGAGAGTGTAGTTAAGGAGTTTAGAACTGCAATGTTGATTAAGGAGATGGACATATCCCATCTCATGGTCCATGCTCAGCTGATAGAAGAGGTTAAGAATAAGGGAGAGAAAATGAAAGTAAGAGAGACAAAATCGGTAGCTTTAATTTTATTCAGCAAGAGTCAGAAGGTTGTAATTGATTCCAGTTCCATCCAAAATATTCAGTTCCATCTCCATCCTCAGTCAGTCCTCCAGTACCTAAGTTTAGAAATCATAACAAAAATAGGGCGCCAGGATCTAAATCTTAGGGTAGTGTCAGCAGTGCTCGAACAAATCCTCTTTGTTAGAAATATGGCAAAAACCACCAAGGTATCTCCGAGATGGAAGTGAAGTTTTTTTTGGGTGTGGCAAACCAGGCCATCGAATAAGAGATTGTCCTCAGTCAAATTCGTAAGGTTAGTACAATTGTCCTTCTGCTCTGTCCGGTCGCCCAAATCAGCATGGTGCCACCTCTAGTGCCACCAGTGCGCAATGCGTAAATAGGCTTTATGCACTTCAATTCAGAAAAGATCAAGAAAGTTCTCTTGATGTGGTCACTGGTACATTACAGATCTTCCATTTATATGTTTACTCCTTATTAGCTTCAGGAGCTTCTCTGTCTTTTGTAACTTCATATAGCAGTCAACTTTAACATCAGACCAGAAATCTTAATAGAACCCTTCTCAGTCTCTACACCAGTAGGTCAGTCTATCATAGCCCTACGGGTATACAAGAACTGTTTGATTATGATATCTTAGAAAGTCACTTAATCAAACTTATTAGAGTTAGAGATGATAGATTTTGACATCATTCTCGACATGGATTGGCTCTCTTCATGCTATGCCTCAATTGATTATAAAAAAAATTGTTCATTTTCAGTTTCCAAATAAACCAATCCTTGAATGGATTGGTAGAACCACAGTGCTTAAGGGTCAGTTGATTTCATACCTTAGAGTGATAAAAATTATATCGAAAGGATGTGTCTATTATCTTTTGGGAGTCAAATACTCTAGTTCAGAGACTCCTAGTTTTGTGTCAGTTCAAATGGTAAATGAATTCTAAGATGTGTTTCGCGAAGAACTTACTGGAGCTCCTCTCGAAAGGAAAATTGACTTCGAAATAGACCTTTTCCCATATACTAAGCCTATATCTATTACGCCATACAAAATGGCTCCAGCTGAACTCAGACAGCTAAAAAAAATGGTTGAAAGATCTCCTAGATAAGAGATTCATCTGACCCAACATTTCCCCGTGGGATACACCATTCTTATTCAGACATAAGAAAGATGGTTCTCTCAGAATATGTATAGACTACCGTCAGTCGAATAAAGTCAAAGTCAAGAATAAATACCCACTTTCTAGATCGGTGACTTGTTTGACCAACTTTAGGGAGCCAGTTATTTATCTAAGATAACTTTAGGTCAGGTTATCATCAGCTTAGAGTCAGAAAATATGACATTCCAAATAAATGTTTTCAAATCTGGTATGGTCACTTTGAATTTCTAGTCATGTCCTTTGGTCTCACTAATGCCCCAGCAGCTTTCCTGGACTTAATAAATCACATGTTCAAGAAGTACTTGGACATGTTCATTATAGTCGTCTTTGATGACATTCTTCTTTACTCTCGTACCAAAAATGATTTTATAGACCACCTTAGTATCATCGTACTTCAGAGTCCCATATCCCATTAGTTGTTTGCCAAATTTAGTAAGTTTGAATTTTGACTAAGGTCAATAGTATTCCTTGGACATATTGTATCCGATGATGGAACTATAGTTGATTCTCAAAAGAACAAGGTGGTGATAAACTGGCCTAGACCTATTTCTTCATTAGATATCAGGAGTTTCTTGGGTTTAGCTAGCTATTATCATCGGTTTTTTGAAGTTTTTTCATCTATTGCATCCTCTATGTCCAGATTAACTCAAAAGAAAATCAAGTTTCAGCGGTCAGATACTTATGAGAAGAGTTTTTAGGAGTTGAAGACTCGACTCACCTCATCCCCAGTTCAAGAGTTACAAGATGGTTCAGATCGGTTTGTACTATGATGCATCCTGAGTAGGTTTAGGTTGTCTTCTTGTAATACCCCGATCATTCCTTAAGCCTAAATCTGTCTTTTAGAATTGATATATATGACTTCCAAAGTGATTGATATTTTAACCATATTGTATTTCCATAATTTCCATTTTTTGTCATGTAGATCATTGAATAAGCTTTCCATCGATACTAATTTCATCGAAATCCAACATCAGATGAGTGAGTTATGACCATCTTACTGAATACTATCGGATAGCCCAAGTTTGGCGGTCGACCTGGTTAGGTCCTTGGTGGATCATCACAAAGTTGATGGACCATCAAGGTGCCCATCAGACCGAGATAGAATGTCTCATTTCCGGCCCTTAAGTGACGAACGACTTGGTGGACCATCACTTTTCTGACGGACCGTCAGGTCAACTGTCACGTCGAGGCAGAACATTCCAGTTTTGGTGTTCGAGTAACAGAAGACTTGGTGTACCATCATTTGCTCTGATGGACCTTCAGGTCGACCGTCACATGCCCCGATATGCAATTTTCAACTTTTTTCAAAATGGTATTTTTGTCATTTCCGCTCCTTATGGCCCTATATATATATCTAAGTAGAGAAGAAGAGATCATTTTCTATTTTTTCTCCTTTCGTCTTCCAAGAAACATCTAGAGATTAGGGTTTCTTCTAAAACCCAAAAGTCCAATCTTCTTCTAAATAAATTCAAGAATCCTCCATAGTGATTCAAAGTGATTTAAGAATTAAGTTCCCTAATTTAAAGGCATCAAGAATCTTGGTCTCAAAGTGTAAGGAAGAAGTTCCTAACAAGTTTCTACATCTCCAAAAAAATCAAAATCCAAGGTATGTGGGGTTTGAACAAGAACACTCCTTTCATTCTTGTGCCTAAAGATTTACTATCTGTTACTGATTTATATGATTTTGCAAGTTGGTTTACACCCAAATTTCTTTATTTATGATTTATGAGATTTGAGTTTAATAAGTTTGATATATATAATTATTTCACCATAATGTTTCTTAAATTGAGAATTTATTCCATGAGTTGTATATTGTCATTACGTATTAATGATTTTAATTGTGGGCCAATGGCCGAGTATGATATTGTAAAGATGAGATTGAGGTTGTACTCCCCGGAAAGAGTACAAGACCCCTACCAATGTAGGGTTCTCTCCTTAGGAGGGCAAAACATTAGACTCTATGCGGCTCAGATGGAATAGTTATGTCATTTATAAGAAACTCCCAATCCCATAATGATCTAAATACCTTGAGTTATCGAGTCAGTATAAGTCATGAGTCAAAGCTTTTGAGTTGAGGTGAATGATTTATGAGATTTATGAAGCATGTGTTATTACTGATGATTTATGGAAATAATATTTCAGATAATTCAAGCAAAGAGAGTTATTATTGTCAGCATGTATGATTTTCTTATACATTTATGATATTATTTAAAATGTTGCATCCACCCCACATACTCAGTACATTTCCAAGTACTGACTCCCGTACTCTTTTGTATTCTTTATTTCCTCATGATATAGGTTCAGGTGCTCAGTCTTAGTAGCGACAGTGATCTTTGAGTACCTTCATCTATATTTCTGCGATTGGTGAGTCCTCATGGTTTGAGGACCTGTGTCTTTGATTTTTTCTTGTTAATAGATGGTTGTTTACTTTCAGTTCTGTACAAGCCAGTTGGGGATCTTTCCCAATGGCTCTTCAGTCTTATGTAGTAGAAGCTTTGTCACACTAGAATAGCAGTATGTACAGAACATTAGTATTTTGATTGTATAGGACAATATTATTTTGTATCTCAGTATGTTCATGGCATGATTATTCTTCCTTACTACCTTTCGATTACTGTCATGGTGAATTATAGGAGTAAACTCAGACGGTTAGCTTAAGGCTATGTGTGGCCTTAAGCATCGTGTGACGTCTCGGGATAGGTACATGGGGTGTTACAAGCTTGGTATCAGAGCCAAAGGTTTAAAGAGTCCTAGGGAGTCTGACAAGCCACATTATGTATAGTGTTGATCATCGGTGTATAGCGCACCACATCTATGAGCAACAGGCTATGGAAAATTTTAGGAAAAGTTATTTCTTTTTTTCAAGAGTCTATCGTGCCTATGACTGTTTCTCTCTGTGGTTAATTCGTGCTCTCTTATGAAAAAAATTGCCCACTTGTAAAGCTCGCAAAAACAACGAACGACCTTAACCCGTTGATCCTTTAGGTGAGATAGTGTCCCACACTAATTTTTGGGCAGCTTTTCAAGCGCTAGCCCAGGCGGTCACCACCAATGCCCAAGCCAACACCCAAGCTACTGTTCCACCTCCGTAAGGAAATAATTCTACTACAGCTCGGGTTCATGACTTTATGCGAATGAATCCATCTAAGTTCTATGGGTTGAAAGTAGGTGAAGACCCATAAATTTATTTAGATGAAGTGAGAAAGATCACTCAGATTATGCACGTGACTGAGGAGGAGAGTGTTGAATTGGCTGCCTATCAAATGAAAGATGTTTCTTATGATTGGGTAGAGATGTGGAGGAAAAGTAGAAGGGAGAATGATTCTCCTATGACTTGGCAGTTATTTCAGGATGCCTTCTTAGATAGATTCTTTCCCCCAGAGCTGAGAGAAGCAAAATAAGAAGAATTTATGAACTTGAGACAGGCCCCATGACAGTTAAAAGGTATTTCCATAAGTTTAAAGTTTTCTAAATATGCTCCCGGTATGATGGCTGATTGTACAACTAGTATGAGTAAGTTCTTGGCCGTTGTATCTGGTTATATCGTGAAAGAGTGTAGATCCACTATGATTAATAGGGACATGGGCCTTTCAAGACTAATGATCCATGCTTAGCAGATTGAAGCGGACAAAGTGAAGGACAGAGAGAGAATGAGAGGGAATAAGATAGTTAGATCTGAGCAGCAAGGGTATAGTCATGCTAGACTTTCTAGAGGGATCCGCCCTCAGTTCCAGAGTCGTTCTCTTGTGCCAGTGCCTTTATCAGCTAATACTCCTACATTTAGAATTAGGCCAGAGCAGGGTAATAGACCTACTATGTCCAGGTCCTAGGATAGTGTGAGTAACAGACCTCGTCCCCCCCTCCATGTCTGAAGCATAATAGAGACCACCTCGGTGAGTGCTTAATCGGTCAGAGTGGTTGCTTTAGTTGTGGTAAGTTGGGCTACAAATTCAGGGATTGCCGATATACTAGATACGGGAATCACGATGTTCGTCCCCAGAATCAGACTATTAGTGCTCCAGCCCTTGTAGTTCGTCCTAATCCTATTCAAGGTGCCTCATCTAGTACTGAATGTGGTCAGTTCTAGAATTTATTTTATGCTATACCACCTTGCTAGGAGCAGGAGGATTCATCAGATGTTATTACTGGTATGCTCCGTGTATTTTATTTTGATGTGTATGTGTTGATAGACCCTGGGTTAAGTCTTTCTTATGTGACTCCGTTGGTGGCTGTGAATTTTGAAATCAGTGCTGAAAAGATTTTCGAGCCTTTTCTAGTCTCTAATCAGTGGGTGAATCTGTTGTTTGTAAGAAAATATATAAGAAGTGTTCTATCACTGTTATTAACAGAGTCATGTTTGCAGATTTGATTAAGCTAGACATAGTTTATTTTGATATTAATCTGGGTATGGATTGGCTACACTCTTGTTATGCGTCTATAGACTGTCATACTCGGGTAGTCAAGTTTAACTTTCCCAATGAGCCAGTCTTTAAGTGGTCTGAAAATTTTGTATCTCCTAAAAGTCATTTCATATCCTATCTTAAAACTAGGAAGTTAATTTCCAAAGGTTGTATCTATCATTTGGTTTGAGTTAAAGATACTAAGTCTGAGACTCCAACTATTCAATCTCTTAGTGTTGTTAATGAGTTTTCTGATGTTTTCCCAGAAGATCTCCCAGGGGTAACTCCCGATAGATAGATAGAATTTAGAATTGATCTTCTCCCTGTTCACAGCCAATTTCTATTTCTTCGTATCGTATGGCCCCCGTAGAACTTCGGGAGTTGAAAGAGAAACTCAAAGATCTTCTTGATAAAGGTTTTATAAGGCACAGTGTGTCTCCCTGGGGTGCACCCATTTTATTTATGCGAAAGAAAGATAGTTCATTGCGCATGTGCATAGACTATCGTCATCTTAACAAGGTCACAGTCAAGAACAAGTACCCTCTTCCTAGAATTGATGACTTGTTTGGTCAGCTACAAGGTGCTAGTTATTTCTCAAAAATAGATTTGAGATATGGTTATTACCAACTTAAAGTCAGAGAGTGTGACATTTCAAAGACAACTTTCCGCACTCATTATGGTCATTTTGAATTCTTGGTCATGTCCTTCGGATTAACTAATGCCCCAGCATCTTTTATAGACCTTATGAATCGGGTGTTCAGACCATACCTGGATATATTCGTTATCGTGTTCATAGATGATATTCTTGTTTAATCCCGAAGTGAGAACGACCTTGCAAATCATCTCTGAATTGTCTTGCAAACCCTTAGAGATCAGCAGTTGTTTGCCAAATTTAATAAGTGTGAATTTTTGCTTTGGCCAGTTACTTTTATGGGTTATATTGTTTCTTTTGATGGTATCCAAGTTGATCCTAAAAAGGTAGAAACTGTGAAAAATTGGCCTAGACCTATTTCCCCGTCTGATATTAGAAGTTTCCTGGTTCTAGCTGCCTACTACCGTTGTTTCGTCGAAGGTTTCTCTTCCATTGCTGCTCCATTGACCCTATTAACCCAAAAAAAGGTTAAATTCCAGTGGTCAGATTCTTGCGAGAAGTGTTTTCAGGAATTGAAGACTCGATTCACTTCAGCACCTGTGATAACCCTGCCTAATGGTGTCAATGATTTTGTGGTATATTGTGACACTTCTAGAGTTGGTTTGGGTTGTGTGTTGATGCAGAAAGGTAAGGTTATAGCTTATGCCTCTCGACAGTTGAAACCTCATAAGAAGAATTATCTGACCCATGACCTCGAGTTAGCTGCAGTGGTTTTTGCTTTGAAAATTAGGAGACACTACCTATACAGTCTTTATGTTGATGTTTTTACGGATTAGAAAAGTTTGCATTATTTGTTTACTCAGAGAGAATTAAATATTCGGTAGAGGTGATGGCTAAAATTGCTAAAGGATTATGATATGATAGTGTTATATCATTCAGACAAGGCCAATGTAGTGGCAGATGCTCTTAGTAGGTCATCCATGGATAGTATAGCACATGTCGAGAAAGATAAGAAGAAGTTAGTCGGCAAAGTGCATCATTTGGCTAGGTTAGGTATTAGATTACTTGAATCATCTGATGGTAATGCTTGGGTCCAAAGTAGTTCCGAATCTTCCCTAGTTTCTGAAGTGAAAGAGAATCAAGATATAGATACTCGTTTTGCCAAACTGAAAGAATCAGTTAAAGACCAAAAGGTGGAGGTTTTCTCTCGAGGGCGAGATGGTGTGTTGAGATTTTAGAATAGGTTGTGTGGGACTGATGCTGATGATCTGAGGCAAAGGATTATGGCTCAGGTGCATGGCGCGCGGTATTCTATTTATCCCGGTGCTACCAAGATGTATCGTGATTTGCGGGAGATTTATTGGTGGAATATTATGAAGAAGGATATAGCAAAGTTCGTAGAGAAGTGTACAACTTGCCAACAGGTGAATATAGAACACCAGAGACCCAGCGGAATGATGCAAGAATTTAGTGTCCCTACTTGAAAGTGGGAGAAAGTGAATATGGATTTTGTGACTGGTTTACCTCCATCTCGCCATCATCATGATTCAATTTTGGTTGTTGTAAATAGGTTGACTACGTCCGCACATTTCCTTCTAGTGCATACATCTTTCATCGCGTAGGACTATGCTAAGCTGTATATTCGAGAGTTAGTCAGGTTGCATGGAGTTCCGTTGTCTATCATCTCCGATAGAGTTACTCAGTTTACTTCTCATTTTTGAAGGGCCTTCCAGCAGGGTCTTTACAACAAAGTTCATCTTAGCTCCGCTTTTCATCCACAGACAGATGGTCAGGCTAAGAGGACTATCCAGACTTTGGAGGATATGTTGAGGGCTTGTGTTCTTGATTTCAAAGAAAGTTGGGATGAACACTTGCCAGTGATTGAATTTGCTTACAATAATAGTTTTCATGCTACTATTTGAATGGCTCCATTTGAAGCCATGTATGAGAGAAGATGTAGATCGCCTATAGGCTGGTTTGGACTGGGTAAAGCTGCTGTGATTGGACCTAATGTTGTATTTAAGACTATGGATAAAGTTAAGTTAATTCGAGAGAGGTTAAAGACAGCCCAGAGTCATCAGAAGTCATATACAAATATGAGAAGAAAAGCTCTTGAGTTTGAAGTCGATGATTTGGTGTATTTGAAAATCTTACCCATGAAAGGGTAAAAAGATTTAGAAAGAAAGAGAAGGTGAGTCCTAGATATGTTGGCCCTTATAGAGTTTTTGATTATGTTGGGAAAGCAGCTTATAAGGTTGAGTTTCCTGTAGAATTGTCAGCTTTCTATCCTGTGTTTCATGTTTCTATGCTTAAGAAGCACATTGGAGACTCTGTTGTTGTTGATCCGTCGAAAGGTTGTGATGTTCAGGATAGCCTTTTGTATGATGAAATCCCGGTTGAAATCCTAGATTATCAAGTCCGTAGACTGGGGAACAAGGAAGTTCCCCTGGTTAATGTTTTATGGCGAAATCAATCAGTAGAGGGTGCCACTTGGGAAGCAGAAGCGGATATGTAAGCCAGTTACCCTTATCTTTTTTCCACGAGTTCGAATCAAGCTGAAGGTACTATTCCCTTAATTCAATTTCCTTCTAATCTAATGTATTCCGCTATATGGTTATTCCCTCTATGATTCATGCATTTGGTGAAGTACTCAAGAGTATTAGAGTAAAGTGAGCCCTTTGTATGTGAGTAGTTCCAGTTGTGCATCCTCATTTTCTCTTGTTCTTGGCCTATCTAGCAACATTCAAGGATGAATGTTTCCAAGAGGGAGATATTGTAGTACCCCGATCATTCCTTAATCCTAAATCTATCTTTTAGAATGAATATGTATGACTTCTAAAGTGTCATGTAGAGCATTGAATAAGCTTTCCATCAATACTAATTTCATCGAAATCCAACATCGGATGAGTGAGTTATGGTCGTCTTACTGAATGCTATCGGATAGCCCAGGTTTGGCGGTCGACCTGGTCGACCGTCGGGTCCTTGGTGGACTGTCACAAAGTTGGCGGTCCATCAAGATGTCCATCAGATCGAGACGGAATATCTTATTTTTGGCCCTCAAGTGACGGACGATTTGGTGGACTATCACTTTTCTAACGGATTGTCAGGTCAACCGTTAGGTCGAGGCAGAATGTTCTAGTTTTTGTGTTTGAGTGACGGATGACTTCGTGGACCGTCAGTCGCTCTGACGGACCATCAGGTCGACCGTCACAAGCGCCGATCAGTAATTTTCAACTTTTTTCAAAAGGATATTTTTGTCATTTCTGCTCCTTATAGCCCTATATCTATATATCTAAATAGAGAAGAGGAGATCATTTTCTTTCTTTTCTTCTTTCCTCTTCCAAGAAACTTCTAGAGATTAGGGTTTCTTCTAAAACCCAAAAATCTAATCTTCCTCCAAATAAATTCAAGAATCCTCCACAGTGATTCAAAGTGATTCAAGAATTAAGTTTCCTAAGTCAAAGGCATCAAGAATCTTGTTCTCAAAGTGTAATGAAGAAGTTCCAAATAAGTTTCTACATCTCCAAAAAAATCAAAATCCAAGGTATGAGGGGTTTGAACAAGAACACTCCTTTCATTCTTGTGCCTAAAGATTCACTTTCTATTACTAATTTACATATTTTGCAAGTGGTTTTACACCCAAATTTCTTTATTTATGATTTATGAAATTTGAGTTGAATAAGTTTGATATTTATGATTATTTCACCATCATGTTTCCTAAATTGAGAATTTATTCCATGAGTTGTATATTGTCATTACGTATTGATGATTTCTCAGCGATTTAAGACAAGTGTCATGATTTATGCCTTTCCATGAGAAATTTGACTATTGAATATATGTCGATATTTGAGATTGAAAGTAGAGAATGAGTCTTATGACGCTTCCTTGAAGCTTTTGACATATGAAATGATTTGATAAGCAAAGGTACTTGATGTTGAGAAAGATTGTTTTGATTTTAAGTCGAGTTAGCAATTCATAGTTTTTCATTATTTATAGATGAGATATATTTATGTTTTGTTCTCTATGATAGACCCATAAGTTGATATTGATTAAGGTGGATTTCCTAATGCGCTCTGAGCTGAGTCTGGGAGGAGTATTTAGCACTGAGCGGGAGATTTGGTATTTTCCCAGAACTACGTGCCACCGTAGGATTAATGTTGATAATTATGGGCCAAAGGCCGAGTATGCAATTGTGAAGATGATATTGAGGTTGTACTTCCTGGCAAGAGTACAAGACCCCTGCCAATGTTGGTTTCTCTCCTTAGGAGGGCAAAATGTTGGACTATATGCGGCTCACATGGAGTCGTTATGTTGGTTATAAGAAACTCCCAAACCCATAATGATCTAAATACCTTGATTTACTGAGTCACTCTAAGTCATGAGTTAAAGCTTTTGAGTTGAGTTGAATGATTTATGAGATTTATGAAGCATGTGTTATTACTGAGGATTTATGGAAATAATATTTCAGATAATTCAAGCAAAGAGAGTTATTATTGTCAGCATGCATGATTTTCTTATACATTTATGATATTATTTAAAATGTTGCATCCACCCCCACATACTCAGTACATTCCCAAGTACTGACTCTCATACTCTTTTGTATTCTATATTTCCTCATGATATAGGTTTAGGTGCTCAGTCTCAGCAGCGACAGTGATCTTTGAGTACCTTCATCTATATTTCTGTGGTTGGTGAGTCCTCATGGTTCGAGGACCTGTGTCATTGACTTTGTCTTGTTAATAGATGGTTATTTACTTTCAGTTCAGTACGAACCAGTTGCCGATCTTTCCCAATGGCTCTTTAGTCTTATGTAGTAGAGGCTTTGTCAGACTAGAGTACCAGTATGTACAGAACATTAGTATTTTGATTGTACTGGACAATATTACTTTGTATCACAGTATGTTCATGGTATGATTATTCTTCTTTACTATCGCTCAATTATTGTCATAATGAATTATAGGAGTAAAGACAGGCTTAGAGGGTTAGCTTAAGGCTGTGTGGCCTTAAGTACCGTGTTACATCTTGGGATATGTTCTTGGGGTATTACAGTCCTTATGTAGAGGGATAAGGTCATAGCCTATGTCTCTCGACAGCTTGAGACCCATGAGCAGAATTACACTACCCATGATCTTCAGTTAATAGCTATAATATTTGACTTAATGATTTGGAGGAACTACTTGTATGGGGTGTATGTTGATATGTTCTTATATCACAAAAGCTTACAGTATGTTTTCTCTTGGAAAAATTTACGTTAGAGAAGGTGGTTAAAGTTATTAAAAGATTATGATATGAGTGTTCTGTATTATCTGGGCAAGGCCAATGTAGTGGCAGATGCTCTCAGTAGGTTGTCTATGGGTAGTGTTGTTCAAGTTAAAGATGGTAAGAAGAAGTTAGTTTAGGAAGTTCATCATCTTGCCCGACTAGGTGTCCGCTTAGCCGATTCAGCAGACGGTAGTGTGTAGGTGCAGAATAGTTCAAAATCATCTCTAGTTTTAAAGTAAAGGAAAAGTGGGACAGGGATCCCAGTCTAGTTAAGCTGAAAGAGTCAGTCAGAGATCAGAAAGTAGAGGTTTTCTCTTAAGGAGGAGATGGTGTCCTACGTTGCCAGGGTTGGTTATGCGTGCCAGGTGTAGCTGACTTGAGGTAAAGAATTCCTGCAGAAGCGCATGGTGCGCGCATTACTCTATTAATCCATGGGCCACTAAGATGTACCGTAATTTATGAGAGATATATTGATGGAGTGGGATGAAGAGGGATATTGCGGATTTTGTAGCGAAGTGCTCTACATGTCAGCAGGTTAATATTGAGCACCAGAAGCCTAGTAGGTCCATGAAAGAGTTCAGTATTCCCACATGGAAATGGGAAGAAGTGAACATAGATTTTGTGATGGGTTTGCCTTATACTCGTTATCAACATGATTCGATTAGGGTTATCGTAGATAGGATGACCAAATTCGCTTATTTTTTGCCAGTCCATACTTTCTATTTAGCCAAGGACTACGCCAAACTCTATATGAGAGAGTTGGTCAAGTTACATAGAGTCCCAGTAGCTATCATCTCAGATAGAGGTATCTATTTTACCTCTCACTTCTAGAAAGCATTCTAAAAGGGTCTTGGTACCCAAGTTCACTTCAGTATAGCTTTTGACCCTCAAATAGATGGTCAAGAAGAAAGGACCATTCAGACTCTAGAAGATATGTTAAGAGCCTGCGTTGTTTATTTCAAGGGTAGTTAGGATGACCACTTGCCTTTGATCGAATTCTCTTATAATAATAGTTATCAATCCAGTATTCAGATGGCTCCGTTTGAGGCTCTTTATGGTAGAACATATAGATCTCCAATTACTTGGTTCGAGGTAGGTGAGGCCGTAGTAGTAGGCCTGATCTAGTGTTTGATACCTTTGAGAAGGTTCAGTTGATCAGATAAAGGCTTAGGGCATCCCTGAGCAGACAAAAATTATATGCAAATGTGAGGAGAAAAGATCTTAAGTTTAAGATCAGTGACTTTGTGTTCTCTAAAATCTCTCCTATGAAGGGAGTGAAGAGGTTTGGCAAGAAGGTGAAACTCAGTCCCCAGTATAATGGTCCTTATAGAATTCTAAGCCACTTCAGAAAGGTAGTTTATGTGCTTGAGTTGCCTTCAGATCAAGCTTACGTACACCTAATATTCCATGTCTCATTGCTAAAAATATGCATTAGTAACCCAACATTCATAGTCCCCTTAGACGGTGTATATATTTAGAATGATCTCTCTTTCAAAGAGGTTCCAATCCAAATCCTCGATAATCAGATTCGCAGACTGAGGAAGAAACAAGTTCCCTCAGTCAAAGTTCTTTGGAGGAATCAGTCTGTTGAGGAAGATACTTGGGAAGCAGAAGCAGATATGCGTACCAAGTAACCTCACCTCTTTTTCTTAAACTCAAACTCATCTTGAGGTAACATTCTTCCTTAGATTAACTTAGTTCCAGGTTCAGATTCAGTACAAACTTTAGTTATAGTGCATATCATCTTCATGACAGTCATGCATTCATGAATAGGTTCAGCCATGTAGTCATGAATCACATATGCGTGTTCAATATGGAAACTTAGCTTATCAGTAGTTTCAATCATGTACTCATGCATCAAATATGCATGTTCAGTATAGAAACTTAGATTATCAGTAGTTTCAGTTATGCAGTAATGCATCATATATGCATGTTCAGTCTATATAAACTCGGTCTATCAATAGTCGTCAACTTAATCAGTCTCATTTAAGGATGAATATTCCCAAGGAGGAGATATTGTAATAGCCTATATTTCCTTAGCTTAGTTTAACTCTCAGTACATGATCATTCCTATATAAATTTTTCAAAATGCTTGGAAATTTTTCTATTTAGAGCTTATCATTGCGTAGGAAATTCAGTTAGCTTTCCAACGGTGTACAATTTTCCCAAATCTGATAACAGGTGAGAAGTTATTGCATATTTTGTAAAACATTGTGCCACCTGGTGCAGCACCGCATTGCGGAGAACAGCCTAATGGCAATTGTTAGTTTCTAGTGAGCTAATGTGATAAGCCCGTATTGCAGAGAAGTCCTAGTTCCTAATTGGCATTTTCCACTGAAGGTCTACGATAGCGCTGTATCATGGCAAGGATTGGATTCGCAACTAGTGAGGCACCGCGACTGTGCTGCATTGTGCCATAAGTCTAGTTCCTAGTTTTCCCTTTTCTAGTGGCTCACCGCGATACCATTGTGTCATGGTGAAGCCAAAAATCAAGATTTTCAATTTTTAAGTTTCTAGTTTTTAAACCATTCCAGGGGTATTTGAGTTTTTTTCCACGACCCTTATTAGTCTAAACACTAAACTAAACCCCTAAATAACCTATTATATTATTATTTACTCTTTTTCTCTAAAGATTAAAAACATTCTCTCTCAAAGGGGCAAAACCCTAGCATAAAGAAACAAGAACAATCTCAAGAATTCTTCCAAGAACTTTTAAGAATTAATCTTCTTAGATATGTTAGGCGTTCGTTCACGAGTTCCTTTCACCCATGGAGTCCAAGAACCCTATTTTCAAACACAAGTTTTTAGATCAATGATTTTCATACTTGAAATAGATTGAATTCATGCTCACGATATTATTTAGGATTTTATTCTATGATTAGTTACAAGTTTCATGGAAACTAGATAGTTTGTGGGTTGATTTATATGATCTTTATGTTGAAATCTTGAACTACAAGTTGAATGTAGTAGCCATGATATTACATGTTTATTGCTAGGTGAAATAATCATTCTCCAGATGTATTTAATGAAATGATCATATGAATTGGATAGTGCTATCATAACATATTATCATGTTGTCCCATTCATGTAAAAGTTCATGAATATCAAGTGTTTGACAAAATATCTAAATGAGTGCATTGTTATACTTTTATGATCATGCTATGCTTTAGTTTTAATGCTATCGAGTCCTGGGGGTATTCAATACCCAAAAATATAGTTATTTACCTAGAGCTATAGTAGTTACAGAATAATATCGATAATGTCATGAATAGTTGTATTCAGTCACTTACAGAACTCAGTGAAACTCAGTAGAACTTAGTCCAGTTCAGCTCAGTCTAGTATTCAGTGTCATTTAGTTGAGAGTAGGATTCAGCTCCAAGTAAACCCAAAGATAGGGGCTTACCTTCCAGTAGAGGGTGTGATCCTTAGCAGAAGTCCTTGCATTTTAGAACTATATAGCCAGCATAAGTTGAGATATCAACCTACTAGTTGAGGGTTGATGAGGTGTCTTACCTGCCAGTTAAGGGTACCACCATTCTCATTCAAGGCACCTACCAAATGACGGTGACTCTTTATCTTGTCTGTACCTGTGGCACGGTACTGACATCCTTCAAAATGGAGGTACAAGTTGAACCCCAGTTATCTTATTTGGGGAATGTTAGTTAGATAATTGCCTCCTACAGTTTTAGTTTCAGTCTTAGTATAGAACTCAGTTTAATTCTATAAAATTAGGACTTTCTAATATAGTCACTCAATATCAGTAATTCAGTTATCAGTAATCTTAGATATCAGTTACTCAGTACTAGAAATCAGTACTCAGCTTTAGTAAAAGCTCAGCTATGGTATACATATATATACACAGTATTGCATACTCAGTATTTTATAGTAGTTTCTGTTATCCATGTATTCTCACTAAGTTACTCTATATCATTCAGTCAGTTACTGTTCATGCTTATGAACCCTTCCATTTTATCCTTACCTCATCTAGAATACCAGTACATTCCACGTACTGATACATACTTTCTCTTTATGCTATGATGTTTTATATAGTCGGTTCAGATGCTCAAGTTACTGACCGAGCATAGACAGATTTAGATAGCAACCGTAGATTTAGTAGTCAGTCCTCATCTATCGAGTACATGCTTTTTTTTTGTATTTTTATTAGCTTCAGTATTTCAGTAGTCGGAGTAGTTGGGGGCTTATCCAATCAACTCCACTTTTAGACAGTTTAGTTAAAGGCTTTTTAGTTTAGACTAGTTCAGACAGTATTTAGGTTTCAGATATTGTTTTAGTACTATATTTATCAGTATTCAGATTAAGAACCTTTGACATTTCAGCGTAATTTTTGCATTATTTCAATATTATTATACAGTGCTTACAGCAGGTATCAGTCATGGTCTAGCTTGTGGTCCTCCGCGGTCATAAGCATCATATGGCGTTCGGGGTACAAACATGGGGTGTTACAATTTCCAACCCAATTCTATGTGCACAAAACCATAATTGACCTTGGGGAACTCAATTCATAGTGAAGGATTGAAAAATTAGAGTTGGGATTGGGGTGTGGGCATTATAGTGATCATATCCCTGTCCTCATCTTGTAAGTTTTCAACTTATCTTCTTCTATTCTTTGTTAAATTTCTTAGATTTTTGTCATTTTGGTTAGGTTTGTTGACATTAGATTATAGATTTTGTGGTGCTCAACTATGAGCAACGCTCATAGTACCTTGAGGCATGTTGTGGCAATTTTGATTTTGTGATTTTTAGAAGCTGGCCTCACAGAGATTTAGCCCAACTTCTAACCCAGGGCATAATTTGGCATTATGGGTACCAATTTTTCATCTTAACGTGTAGAATATTATATTTATAGTGTGGAAGCAATCGAAGGCATATCTTAGGGGAAAAGCCCCATTGTAAAATTTTCTCATGCTAGGCTTATTTTTATCAAAGATATTGCTTTCTTAAGACATTAGGGTAGATTCTTATGGAACAGATACTCTTTTACCATTTATTTATTTGATTAGCCGATCATGGCCTTTTCCAGTAGAATTAAGCTCCATTTCTCCTTATATTAGTCTATAATAATCCTTTAGGACTGAACTTAGCCCTTTTAGTGCTTTAGGATAAGGTCGAGAAGCCTTATCTTAGTTTAGGGTAGGTTTTTCCCTTTGGTTGAATTTTTGTGGTGATGGATCCCATCACTCCTTTTAAGCAGAATGCTTAGAATAAAACTTATTTAGACCTAAATGATCACATAGAATCTTCCATAGGTTATTGTCTGGGTTGGGTTTATTTACATATTATTATACACATATTTAGCTTCATTACCCCAACGGAGTATTGTTTGACCCAAAACCACATTTTACGGCTTATTTTTTGGAATCTACTTCTCTATAACGGTTGGGGTCATCTAAAAATTAAAATTTAAGACTAAATTGATATAAGATTGGTTAAAAATCAAGGATACTGTTACGTAATCCTTTGATAATGATATTTGATTTGATTTCAGCATCTATGTATTATTATTGCTTATATGTTCCTTTTTGATTCCAACATTTATATATTATTTTTTTATTATCTATTAATTCTAGTTCTTGAATAGCATAAGCTATGTGGTTATTATTTACTAGTTCCAATTTGAGTTCGGTACTTAATATCTTTACTATTGTTGATCTGGGTTGGAAAACCAATAAAAATGGATAGAGTGGTGGTTGTGGCTAGAAAGGGAGTATAAGGTACACATACCTCACATTTTTTCTTGTTTTACTTTTGTTGTTGTTATATCTTGTCCTCACTTTAGTATGTCTCTTTGCTTGTACCCACCATACTTGTGGGGATTCAATAGGGTTCATTTCATTTTATGTGTGCTTTCTAGGATCATGGAGGTCCATTTAGATTATCATTAGGTTTTTATTTTTTCTTTTAAGTTATTTCTTTTCTATTTACCGCATTTTCCTTGCATAGCCTTTTATTTATGTTCTTGCTCCTTTATTATTGACTTTCGTTTACATGCTTTCACTTTATTTCTACTTTACTGTAACTAAGCTCCATCAACCTATGGTTTCTATTGAGTAACCATTTTCTTGGTACTCACACTACAATTTTGCATATTTTTTCTAATATAGATTCGAGTATGAGTCACCACCATTAACAACACATTTGTGTAGTACTGCTGACTAGAGATTCGATGAGGTTTCAATTTTTTGAGTTGATCATTCTCCTTCTATTGACTAATAGTCTTAATATCTATATTCAGAGACTATGATGTATATTTTGTCACTGTCTAGTACTCTATTGTTATAGTATCTCTTGTACTGACCTTACCATGTGTTGAGGGAATTCTTTATATATTTTGTCCTATCCTATCTCTTGTACAGTATGCTTTGTGTGTGTGTGTGTGTATAGAGAGAGCTTATTATTCCAATTGTGTGTTTATTTTAATATCTTCTATCTATTCGTCTGTTACTTGACGTTTTGAGCTATGGTTTGTTTACTTAATAGTTAGTAAAAGTAGGTGCAATCATGACCTCAGAATTTTGAGTTGTGATAGTTTGATATTAGATCTTAGGTTTACCGGCAGTGTTGGTCTAATATCAAGTGTCTAGAAGAGTCCATACCGTAGATTAGTATGATGACGTCTGTATTCTATCTTCGGGAGGCTGCAGGATATTATACGAAAAATATAACTTTTTAGATGCATTAGCATATGTTATTTCTATATTGGTTTCCAAATACTCATTTGTTCACTGTTATGCAGATGTCATAGACTCGGGTAGTAACAACTAAGGATAGGGACCTCGAGCCGACAGCTAAAGCATCACTTAGAGGCAGAGATCGACCCCAAAGTCAAGGACAGGTCAAAGCTCCAGCTCCAGCTCAAGGCTAGGCCAATGAGCCTTTACCAGATTCAGTCATTAACCCTGTACCTGAGATTGCACCGGAGGATCTACCACCATAGAAATTGGTTTTATATCTTCAGTAGTCCTCTAAGATTCCTTAGTACCACAATTAGGTATAATTGATGTCCAATCATTAGATGGGGCCTAGGGGTTTGATGTAGCCCACATTACATGTCCAAGAAAGTATAAAATGGTTACGTATTAAATCTAAAACCTAACTAGATTGAGGTCGATCCTACGAGGATTAGGTCAAAAATATATCTCGAGCTTGCTGATGTAATTAGAAATTGTAGAAAGTAAAAAATAAGGGGTTTTGTGAAAATAATTATGTAACAATGCTACGCAATTAGGGTTGTTATCAATATAAGACGATCACGAGTATTGTGTTTCCACGACTTCATAACTCCATAGACTGTTCATGCTCGTCAAACTATTTTGGTGCCTTGCATACAAAATGTAAAATGTTATACATCACCTAACCATCTCTCGACCATCGTTTGGGTGAATTTTATTCATCTTCTCTGGTCTTAGAGCGTCGCATTACTAATCCTTATTCTTGATCTCAGGTTAAATATCTCCTCCTTGTCTCAAGTAAATTAGATGGAGGGTGATAGCTTTAAATTACTGTTGTGATCTCCATTTCCTAATCTGTACCTCTTTCTTGAGAAAGTATTGAATACAAGTGAGTTCCTATAGTTTGCAACCGTTAACACAACAATCAAAGTGAAGGAACCCCCAATATATGCTAAAACACAAATTTAGAATAAATTTGCACTTCATATGCTTTGTCAATCTATCAAGGTTCCCACGATCCTAGTTATGGAGTTTAGCTACTCATGATTGTAAGAACAAAAATAGATTTCATAGATAAAATCATAACTATGAATTTACAAATTGAGTAGAGTAAATTTGCAACCTTGAATTCTCAAAGAAAAAATAATAAAGATGGAGAAGAAATGAATAAACCAATTTTCTCCAGCCTCCACGATGGTTTCAAGCTTTCTCTAAATAAAAAGTTTACAACTTACTTCTCCAAAATTTCCATGTTCTAATAATTATAAAAAGTTACATAAAAACTATTTTTGCAGAATATTTATAGGTGTAAGAAAAACATCAAAATAATATAATTTTCCAAAATAGACTGAAAATTAAAAATTCAGTCGAAATTTGACTAGATTGTTTCTTGGGAAACCACCTAAATACTGTGGTAATCACTGCCACATTGTGGCGGATTATTTATGTAAATGTAAATTACACTTTTCTTTAGAAAATAATATTATTGTATTCAATTCAATTCATTAAGCATTTTGCTTGATTTCCTTATGCAGCTTCTTGATTTTAATTTTGTTTTGCTTCGAATTTCTTTATCTTCACACCAATTTAATCTTAAAAATAAAAATATAATATTAAGCATAATTTATAAAATTAATTCTTAAAAAGAATAAATAAAAATATTAAATATGAGATAAATAATGTCTAAATATATGTAATTTTGGTCTAACATCAACACCCCACACTTAGATTATTGTTCGTCCTAGAGCCAGAATTAAAAATCATCTCAATTAATCAAATTTAGGAATGCTACCACTTTGGTTAATACAAACAATAATACCATAGAGCATTTCACAACATCAAGAACACTTCCCTGTCATTATGCAGGTACAAACAAACAACAAACCTCGAACTTCTTAACCTCAAAGATAGATTCTAACTTATCAAATTTAAGTTTGCTTACTTATTCTTTTCAAAGAAAGTCAATAACATCACATATTTATCATGAAACAAGTTCCCTCACAAGAAGAAATAATCCACACACTGAACTCAAAAGATTGAATTTAAATAAAAGACATAAGATCAAATAAAACCTCTCACACTCACAAAAGAATTCACATATATGCACAAAGTACCATAGACTTACCTTTTACGTACTTCTCCACTAATTAAAAATTCTTGAATAGAATCAAATATGACTTTAAAGGATTGCAATGTTGGCTAGGGGATAGGTAGGACAACTATATAATAGTGACTTACACTTCCCTAAGAACTTTACACTTTTAAAACTTTATCACTCATTATTTCATCACTTCTTTTTAATCAGCCCTCTCTTCATCAATTATTTTCACAAGTAATTTTCATATTATCAAGAACATTTTGATCATTTTTTGTCAAGACTTTCTTTCACTTTTTTTGTATAACACCTTTCCATAACTTTGTAGCTATCACTGATCATCTTTTACATTCAACCATCCACATTTTTCAAATTTATCCACTCCCAACACATTCTATGCCATAGTGCTCAAGAAAGTAGGGTGAAAAATTAGAAATTTAAAATAAATAAATAAAGATAAAAATATGGCTACAAAAAAATAGTCTATAGGCTCAGACGAACTAACTAGTGATATAATATTTCAAATGGCTAAAATTTATAAAGCATTTCAAACAAAGCCTATTATCATATTCTAACATAAGTAATACTTTTTATTTCACTTCAATAATATGCATGGCAAGTTCTAGACTAAGATTCAAAACATGAAATAAATGCAAAAAAATCCTTACCATACATGATACAAGTATCGTCAAGATGGATCAATACCATTTCTAAGGAAAATAGGGTCATAGAAAACTACAAAAATAAGAATAAGTTATATACAGAGTGACAACCATTAGATTAGGTGTCAAAAAGTCTATTATTTTATTTACACTAAAACATTCATAGAAACATACTACTCAAAATTAGGTCTAAATTGCTAGTATCGAAAAACAAAAGAGAATCTTTTCTTGTCTCCAAAAAAAAAATACTTCTACAAATATGAGAAAACAAAGAAAAAGAATTATTCCTAAAAAAATAATACGGTTCAAAGGACTCCCCTCACAAATGAACCGAAAATAAAAACATGGGGTGGGCAAAGTATGCTCTATTAAAGAAAAAAATTAATCAAGAAAAAATATTTTAAACTAATGAAGAAAAGTAAAATCTTTTTGTATTTTTTTTTTTTACTTTTTCAATATTTTTCTCATTTCCTTTTCAACTAAAAATAAACAAACAAATAAAAAAAACTATAACATACTTTACTCTTAACAAATATTGAAAGATATCTCATCCCAGACTTAAAATAATATGTTGTCCCCAAAGCAATAAACAAAATAAACCGAGGCTAAAAGATAATTCCCGAGACCTTCTAGGACCTAGGTAGCATCATGTTTCTTCAATTTACCTTAAGGGTCGCTCACCTCTTGCTTAAAATCAAATATGACCCTTAGCTTTAAATTCTGGTACTCAGACTTCCTTTAAATCTACCAAACAAAACAAAACAAAATGTGATATTATAAAATAAATAAAATATAGGAAGTTAAACTACTAGTTGAGTTGCTTCCCATTTTTTCTTCCACTTTGAACTTATGAATTGCATCTTTATTTCTTTTTTAATTTTATACTATGCACACAGGGCAGTGGTATAAGAAGAAAGAAACCAAGCAACAGATATGGTGTATTGCAATTCTTGGCCCTTAAGTAAGGAATGCTATTTTTTTTATTTTGGCACAATAAATTGAAGAATATAGGCATATTTTTTCACCTGTTTACACTTTTCCATAGTCTCTAGTGGATCGATTAATATCGTGATATCCAACTATAATGTGAAAAAAAATACTTTCATTGAGGTCCAATACGTCCTAACTCATGAATTGCACTATTATTTACCTCCTCATATAACTCTAACGTACTCTTCTCAAAAGTGAAAACATCAATAAAAGTATGATGAAGTTTTGGATCCTTTGATTTTAGCTCTTTTATTTGGGTTATAAGAATTTTTTGTAGTCTCACACAACTCATAACTAAATTATTGGACATTATGGGCATCAACCTTTGAATAAAAATCTTCTTTAAGGTTGTGAATATCTAAGCCAAACCTATCAACCTTTTGAATAAACTCATGTTTTTCTTTTGCAAGGAGTGTGAATGTTTCTATCATGTTCTCATTGTGATCAAACAATATATGTATCACACTCCTGCAATAATGCACAATATCAAAAGGATAAGAATCTATAAAAAATGAGTCATCATCACTCTACACTTTCACTTATAAAGATGTCATATCAAGAAGAGTAGTACGATATATAAAAAATAAAATAAAAAATAAAAAATAATAGTAAAAATAATAAAAAGTATAAGATAATTAAAATTAATCATCAAATAAACACAATTGATCTACCCCTAAATCATAATTCATGCAACGACGTCAAAATTTGATGTCGTCCAAATTAAACCTCTAAGAAAGTATAAAGCAATCGCTTATTGATCAACACCTAAACTACACCTCCGATTAAAGAGAAAGTGGTCGTTGTTAAGTAAGGTAACCCAACCCAGGTTGGGATCAAACTCACATGGAATACATGGACTAGTTTCTCTACTTTCCTGGAATCGATGGAAAGTATTGAAAGTAAAATGACAGTTTGTAGTAGTAATATCGAACAGGTAACCGAGCTCAAAATCTTTGGTTTTAATTAGTCAAAAACCAATACTAGGATTGTCTCCCCCTTTACTTCTAACTCAGTAGGCTTCTCGTGCTCAATCCAACTATCAAACTATTGTGCATAAGGAATCTGGTAAGTTAGGTATAATTAACTGCCTCTAGCATAGTTTGGTGAATTTCACTCAGCGTCTTTCGTTCTCATAGCATTGCCTTATTAATACTTACCTTGGACCCCAATTTCAACTATCTTTTCTCGGTCTCAACTTGATTGAATGTAAGATAATCATCTTTAGTGGATAATACATGTAAGGTTATTTTGGCAATTAGCCCTAAATCACTTTTGTGATCTTCTTTTACCAATCTTTACCTCTCTTTTGGGTTCGGCTGGATCCTAACGTTTGTAACCTTTAAGAAAGCAACAAGTATGAAGGAAACCATAAGCAACAATAACTATCTAGAAATATTAAATGCTTCCCCAACTTCTTTATTTAGTCTGGGTTACCACAACCCTAGCGAAGGGAATATGTCAAAAGAATTCATAATTGAAGACATTCAAACAATATCATAATAATAAAAAAATAAAGCCCAAAGTCTTTAACTGAATAAACAACCAAAATCAATACAAAAAAACCCCAAGATCAAAATAAAATCCTAAAATGAAATATATAATTGCGAGTATATATAGTGGTATACTGACTAAAACATCAAAAACATATTTATAGAGTACAAGGAAACCATAGGAAATCATTCTCGAACAAAAGTCGAAAAACTGAGGTCGGTGGCCACTTACTGTGCCACTTACGGATTATAGATGGAACCTATGGACCATAGACGGTCCCACATAGGTGTGCCCCCTTCCTCCAAAAGCTCTTGAACTCTTTGGAATTGACTCCTGTACAATAGTAGGTTACACCTGCGGAGTGTAGGTGCCCTTCGTAACTAACAAGGTCTTTTTTTCTAAACTTTGGACTCTCTGAATCTCAATTTCTAACACCTACTTTGGCACCTATGTACCATTGGTAGCACATACTGTTTGTAGGTGCCTACTTCAGTGGACCAAAACTTTAAATTTCACTCCTTTCAACCAAAATTTTAAACCTGATTTCTTATAAAATATAACACAAACCCACCATATCTAACAAAACAACCTACATAACTGGCATATTTTCATGGTTTTAAGCATCAAAAGTGCTATGAATCCATATTATATCAACACCCTCATCATAGAATATTTGCATGTCCTTAGTTAACACAACATAATACAACAAAACAACGATGCTTATCTAGGATAACTTTGAGCTATCTAAGGTAGTTAATCAATAATTTAATCTGAAAAAACATTACATCTCCTATTTCAATAATTTAAAACCAATTGTGTAGACGTGGAGCAAATAATGTGACACAGGAGAATGAAGATATCACATTACATTAGCAATAGACAACCATGCATATATACAAGTTACACAATCCATATAAGTAAATAGCTAGAAATACAACTCATGTACCTACACAACAAAGAAGTCCCACTCACTCATAGAATAATGGATGCCAATGTAAGGACCATAAAGAAATACTCACACTCACAAGAGAAGTTCCACCAATACACATTAAGTACCACTGGCTTTCCCTTATTGTCATTACCTGTACTTTTCAGAAAGTCATGTTTAGATTACTATAGGACTTTATTTGTCTTGTAATATAGGTTTGAGGTCTTCTTGGAACTGTACTTACCTTGGGGTCCTCTTATAAATAAATTACATTTTTATTCCACCCTTATTACTCCCTTTTATATTTTTTTATTGCAT